>NC_086106.1:7287500-7397500 GCF_963921235.1 Mobula hypostoma
TTAAGAGTCGTCTTCTTCAGGCATTCACAGCACAACATAGAATAAATGAGAACCCACACAGAAAGAAGACTAACCATGCAAATAAATAAATAATACTGAGATCATGAGTTGTTGAGTCCTTGAAACAGAGTCTGTGGTTTGTGGAATCAGTTCAGAGTTGAGACGAGTGAAGTTATCCACACTGGTTCAGGAGCCTGATGTGTGGAATCGGTTCAGAGTTGGGACGAGTGAAGTTATCCACACTGGTTCAGGAGCCTGATGTTTGGAATCAGTTCAGAGTTGGGGTGAGTGAAGTTATCCACACTGGTTCAGGAGTCTGATGTGTGGAATCAGTTCAGAGTTGGGGTGACTGAAGTTATCTACACTGGTTCAGGAGTCTGATGTGTGGAATCAGTTCAGAGTTGGGGTGAGTGAAGTTATCCACACTGGTTCAGGAGTCTGATGTGTGGAATCAGTTCAGAGTTGGGGTGAGTGAAGTTATCCACACTGGTTCAGGAGTCTGATGTGTGGAATCAGTTCAGAGTTGGGGTGAGTGAAGTTATCCACACTGGTTCAGGAGCCTGATGGTTGAAGGGGAATAACTGTGCCTGAACCTGGTGGTGTGGGAACTGAGGCTCCTGTATCTGCTTCCTGATGGCAGCAGCACGACCTGGGTGGTGGAGGTGGTCCATTATCATGCAAACTCCACACAGACAGCACGTTCCTGAGATCAGGATTGAGCGTGGGTTTCTGGAGCTGTGAGAAAGTGACTCTTCCAGCTGTGCCAGTGTGCCACCCAAAGTCTGGGGCAGAGGGTTCTGGAGTGGGGCTTAGACACCAATTTGCATTTATATTCTCCAAAGAGGACCATATCCTTGTCGTTGGGTTTGGGGTCTTGCGTGCCTCAATGATCCGGGGAGCTATGTTGGCTGGAATCAGGGCTTTATGCTTTGGCTCTTGGTAGGGTGACCCATGCCAAACAGGGTCAAAGGGTAGAGGCCAGACTAAGAGTGGTCCACCGGTCCTCCAGGTTTGGGGGTTCAGCTCAGGGCCAACAACCCTGACTGGTGAAACAAAACTGTTATTGAAACAGCAACGAAGAATCTTTCTGCATCTGAGTGTGACAGTATTCCTGATCTCCACCCGGGACTTGCATGACTGACAGGAGTGAAAACCGAGAGGAAGCTACTGACATGATGAAGGAAGCCGGGAACACCACCAGAGATGGAGGACCTTCATTGCTGCCCCAAACGCCAGCGGTGTCACAGGCAGTAAGTAAGTAAGTTACATTTATATAGCACCTTTGATGTAGGAAGATATTCCAAGGTTTGTCTTGGGAATGTGATCCAACAAGGCCTGGCGCTGGGTACAAAGGGGAGCCAGGAAAGTCTACCAGAGGTAAGTTCAAAGTGTTCACTAGAGAGGGAATTCCTGAAGCTTGAGATTGAGGAAGCCATGGGTAATACAGAGGTGATGGATGAGGAGGTTCGTTCATTTGTTATGTGCCGAGTCGTATGACATCATCATTATGTGTCATATGCCGTGGGCGATCATGGTCTCATCACCATGATTGATCTCGGCAAATTTTTCTGCAGAAGTGGTTTGCCATCGCCTTCTTCTGGGCAGTGACTTCACACGACGGGTGACCCCGGCCATTATCAATACACTTCAGAGATTGTCTGCCTAGCGTCAGTGGTCGCATAACCAGGACTTGTGATCTGCACCGGCTGCTCGTACGACCATCCACCACCTGCCCCCATGGTTTCTCGTGACCCCGATCAGGGGGCTAAGCAGGTGCTACACCTCGCCCAAGGGTGACCTGCAGGCTAGCGGAGGGAAGGAATGATTTACACCTCCTTTGGTAGAGACGTATCTCCACCTTCCGCTGTGACAAGGAGGTACGGGAACCTTAGATTCCACACCAGCGGGTTCAGGAGAAATTAGTACCCCTCAACCATCAGGCTCCTAAATCAGCATGGATAACCTCACTCACCTCAGCTCTGAACTGATTCTACAAGCAACACACATCAAAGTTGCTGGTGACCGCAGCAGGCTAGGCAGCACCCCCAGGAAGAGGGACAGTCGACGTTTCAGGCCGAGACCTTCGTCAGAACTTTGATGTGTGTTGCTTGAATTTCCAGCATCTGCAGAATTCCTCGTGTTTGCGTGATTCTACAATCTATGGACCCTACAACTCATGTTCTCGGGATTATTTATTTATTTCTCTGTGTGGGTATTATCTGCACGGGTTGTCTTCACCCGCTTCTCAGTCCTTGTGTGTGGGTCTTCATTGCTTCTACTGGATTTCTTCTTTCTGTTGCGACTGCCTGCAAGAAAGTGAATCTCAGGGTAGTACACGGTGACATATTCGACCTTTGGACCGGAGAGTTCGGACAGCCGAGTCCTCAGACTGCAGGAAGCCATGGGGGAGCACTCCGACCTGTCTCGGTGGAGACCAGAATCGCTGCCCGCCATCGCAGCGCTCGTTCGGCCGGGGTCAGGGTCGGCGAAGCCCGTTCTGGTCCGATACGAGGAGAGCCCGGAAGATGTTACCCCGGCGAGAACCCGTGGGAGAGGAGGAACGGCTGCATTTTACGCTACGCTTTGATTGAGCTGCGATAGAATTATATCTAAACAGTTACTCTGGAATGCAAAGAATCTTGCACGAGACACCGAAGAGATTAAACTATTTTTTCTCCCCTCTCTACGCATTTAATTCCGTGCAGAACTCTTAAAATGTCGCTTCCTACTTTTAGAGCCCTCTCTTTTCCAGGATTGGACTACCCAAGGAACAATTCCTATCTCTACCGGGCAAAGAGCTATTCTCTCTCTCCCGCTAAACGCTGATCTGCCCGGCGTCTCCGACACTTTCAAATCGGCTTCCTTTCCCTCGGAACAACCGCATCTGTTTCAGATGAGGTTCCAGTGCAACGTGACTGCTCCCCACCACGCCAGCACCCAACCCCTCCCCTACATACACCCTGCCTTCCCCTTCCCGTTATTCAATCCTTAATTTCAGAGCAATGCGAAGAAAGAATAAAATCCCGGGGAATATTGCAAGTCGCGCAGACTGGGGCAGGAATTGGGGGCGGCGAGGTAGAGGGAGAGAGAGAGAGGAAGTTATAATCACTCGCAGACACGTTTAACAATATACAGCAATAAAAATAGCCTTCATATAAGGACGTTAGTCCAGGCTTTTGAAGGGTGATGTAATGAGAGAAAGTGACTGGCGAATCAGAGAGAGAGAGAAAGAGATAGGGGCGGGGTTTGTAATGTTAATTACCGGCTGAGTGACATAGCCCGTCTTACATGTCAGTTTCCCCTAATGAAATTGACCAAAAAAAGTGTAACACATACACACACACACACACACACACACACACACACACACACACACACACACACACACACACACACACACACACACACACACACACACACACACACACACACACACACGCACACATGCACACACACTGTATCAATTGGTTAGGGATACAGTATCAAACCGGGGCCACATGGAAATCCTGCGGGTTTGATACATTCCTGCAAGCTTCATTCAGGGCGAGTGAGGCGGGCGATAACACCCCGGAATAGCGAGATGCTCTCGGGTTTGTCGCTCCCGGTGAACCTGGATCGAAGCAGAAATAAAGAGCGTCTGGAGGCCAGTCTCGCCGGCCTCCTCGAGCTGCAGTTCCTGAGGCAAAGGCAGGAATTTCTGGTGAAAGAGGCTTTACAGATCGCCGGGAATAGACGCGAACAGGACCCGCTCGTGTTGAACTGGGATTTAAACGGAGGCGATACCTTTTATCCAGGAGGCTGTCTCAGGGAAACTGAAGCCAACAGTCTGAGGAGGCATTTGGTGAGTGACCGCTTCTGTAGTCGTCTCTAAACCCCCCTCCCCTCCGCCACCCATTCTCCCCACTCTCTCCGCTTCTGACCACCGGCGTAACAATGCCCAGACACAATTTTGCAAGCAAGACATCGGATGCTCGTTAACTGAGCTAAGACAGGGTCTGAGCTAAAAGGTCACACACGGTCCCCGATATATTTATCGCGAACCGTCTTAATTTGGCTCTGGAAGCCCGCAAACACGTTGCAATGCATTGTGACATTCCATTAGATACGAGTGTTTATTTTAAATATTTGGTCTGAGATCTCTCTGCCTTTTGTTGAACGTCTGCAAGTAACGCGACTTTGCATGGAGTTTCGGTCCCTTTGCCCGTAATTGGGAAATTGGTCAGTATTCCCGGCGTGAGTGAAATCTCAGCCAGTCGACCCCGCGATTAAAGATTTAAAATTAAGATGGGTGTTGGAGGTGGGATGGTGGTGGTTGCAAACTGTAACCCACTGGCAAATGAAAATCCAATACATGTTTACACACAAAAAAAATGAGTCAGCGTTAACCCTTTACCTTCCCCACAACGCGCCCCCTCTTAAAATGGCACTGAAAGTAAGGGCCGACCCTGAGACGATGGACTCAATGGCCGCGTTCCATTGAAACATATTCATGGCCCTGGATACCAGCTACTAGCCTGTAACAGCTTTAGAACTGGTGCACAATTATCTCCCAAACTATGTGCTAGATTAAATCCCGTAATCGCACAGATTACATAAGAGATATTTATAGTATGTATCGTGGTTACCAGCAATTGCGTGTTGTGTGTTTACAATATAGCTAATTTCCCAATAAAATCTAATTTTCTATTGAAATGTAATTTTGTCAGTAAATTGTTTTACAAGGGCAGCACAGTTTAAATAATCAGGCATGTGTGTTGTTTTTTTTAAAAACCGACATTTACACTTTCGCTTTAAGAAGGATATTATTAGGGCAAGCGGATAATGTGAAATTAAAGGGGCGGCGCCAGTGGCTGTCAAAATGGTATCTTTGTAAATAGAGACGTTTTCAAAGGGTGACTTCAGGCTGGTGATGTCTTTGACCTTGAAATGGCTTGCTAACGTTCAGAAAGCCAACTGCCGGTTGCCTTCACGTGTGGACTGCTCTTCGTCGCGTTCCTCTCCTCCTCACTCGCTTGAGCGGGTGAAGCCAGAGCCCCCGCGGGGCCGGCGCTGGGAAGAAGGGACTCGGCCCGAAACGTCGACTGTTTAATTCCCTTCCGCAGATGCCGCCCGACCTGCTGAGTTCTTCCAGCACTTTGCGCACGCGGTCTGCGTGGAGATCGCGGAGGTCCTGTGTGTGTGTGTGTGTGTGTGTGTGTGTGTGTTTTGCTGGGCTCCGGGCCTCTCTCTGCTGTTGAGCCCACTGGTGGGCGCTGGGAAACTGGCCCATCTATCCATCCGCCACCGGCCAAAGGCGTTGTCTGAGGCATTGCCTCACACTCACTTCCAGGCCTGGCACGGGGGAGGGTGCAAATGGGGCAGAAAGACTTGATTCAACGCTGACGAGTGATTTCGGGAAAGCCTGGTGACCTGGTTTCTCCACACTGGGCCCGTGTGACCTTCATGCAGTTCACCCGTGGCCTCCCATCCATCACTCACCATGGGCTGCAATCCTAAGGCCTGGAAGTTTCCTCCATAAACCCCTGTGCTCACTCCCACTTCCCTGAGAGGAAGGAAGACACATCTTGAACCGTTTCCTAGTGCATTTGCAGTCAAGCTCCATTTACCAACCCTACCTTGTTATTTGGCGGGATTGTTTTTTTTTGTGTGAGGGTGGGGGTTGGAGATTTGGGGTTCGATATTCTTGTTGGTGTTCAGTGCAATTGTGAGAGCTTTTTATTTTTGTGCTGGGGGGATTGATGTTTCTCTTTGAAGACTTCCATGTTTTTTTGTTTTGTGGCTATCGGGAGAAGGCAAATCTCAGAGATGTATAATGCATACACACTTTGATAATAAATGAACCTTTGGATCCTTTCAATACATTGCCTACCTCACTGACTGACCTACCAGTATATATATTTACCTCCTACATTATCTTGGGGTTAATTTTTCATCACTTCTGTGTGAAGCATCATAGGATTTTTTTTGTATTTTTCTACTTAGAGGTACAGTGCAGAACAGGACCTTCCCACCCACCAAACCACACTGCCCAGCAAACCACCGCTTTACCTAGCCTAATCACAGGGCAATTGGCCAAATAACTTATTAACCAGTACGTCTTTGGCCAGTGGGAGGAAACTGGAGCACTTGGAGGAAACCCACAAACACATGGCATAGTAACATGGTGTATGGTACAGGTGACCCAGGCTGGCTGTTTGGACATTCTCCTCATGACTGCATAGATTTCCTCCGAGTGCTCTGGTTTCCTCCCACCTTCCAAAGACGTATTGGTTGCTCGGTTAATCGGTCATTGTAAATTGTCCCATGGTTAGGCTAGGGTTAAATTGGTGGATTGCTCGGCAGTGGGGCTCGGAAGGGTCTACTCCATATTATATCTCAATAAATAAATAAATAAATAATCGCAGGAAGGATGCACAAACTCTTACAGAGGACGCGGAAGTGAACTCTGAACTCCGACACCCCGAGCTGTAAATGCATCAGTACGCTACCATGGCGCACCCCCCCCCCCCCCACGGTAGGGTGATAGTCATGTAACACTATTAATCTATTCTACAGATAGCAGACTGGATTTAAGTTTTCCCCTTTCGATTACACCATTGGCGGAGACACCATGTAATCGAAAGGGAGCCCTCCTGGTGGGGTGGTGCTCCCTCGGTGCCACAGCTGGCTCTTGCACACACAGTGACCCAGGTCTGTTTCACTCTCTTTTACTTATTAATCTCTCTCTCTCTCTCTCTGTAGTCACGTGGGGAGAATGTACAGACATCTTACAGACAGCCGCAGGAATTGAAAAACTCGATTTACTGGCACTGTAAAGTGGAGCTGGCCGCCACTTTAACTTTTATCTATTTCTCATAGTCATTTTTCTTGTATTGCACTATACCGCTGCTACAAACCCAAAACGTTGACCATTTGTTCATTTCCACGGATGCAGCCTGGCCTGCTGAGTTCTTCCAGCAATTTGTGTCTGTAGCAGAGAAGCAGGCCCTTCGGCCCATCTAGTCCATGCTGAACTGTTACTCTGCCTAGTCCCAACGACCGGCACTCGAACCACACCCCTCCCATTCATGCACCTATCCAAACTTCTTTTAAATGCTGCAATCGAACCCACGCCCACCACTTCCACTGGTGGCTCGTTCCACACTCTGAGTGAAGTGGTGCCCCCTTAACCTGCCATGTTGTAACTGCCGCATAAACACAGCCTGTTCTATTAAAAAATGTGAAAATACAGGTCTTCCGTAAAGAGAACAAAGTGCTAGAGGAAGTAGTTGAGGCAGGTACATTCATCCATTTTGTGCCATGTCGTATGATGTGGGCGATCATGGTTTTTGACCACGATTGTTCTTAACAAACTTTTCTACAGAAGCAGTTTGCCATCGTGTTCTTCTGGGCAGTGTCTTTACAAGACAGGTGACCTGCCCCCAGCCATTATCAATACTCTTCAGAGATTGTCTGCCTGGCGTCAGTGGTCACATAACCAGGACTTGTGATCTGCACCGGCTGCTCGTACGACCATCCACCACCTGCTCCCATGGCTTCACGTGTCTCTGATTTTGGGGGTGGGGTGGTTACACCTTGCCCGAGGGTGACCTGCAGTCTAGCGGAGGGAAGGAGCCCCTTACACCTCCTTTGGTAGAGACATAACTCCACCCCACCACCCAGCAGGTACATTAACGATGTTTAAAAGACACCTTGACAGGGAGGTGGATAGGCCAGGCTGAGAGAAATATGGGCCATCTGGCTCCTGGTTCAGCATGTATAACTGTTGTAGTTGTTTTGTTCTACTGTGAATGCCTGCAAGAAAATAAAATTCAGTGTTGTGTATAGTGACATATATGCACTTTGACATTAAATTTGCTTGGCTATATTTCATTAGGAGTTTGGTGAGATTTGGTATGTCAATTTCTACAGATGTATTGTAAATGTCACAGTGGGGTGTTGGGAACGGACCCAAATGCAAGACACAGACACTGAAGTACAAGGAACAGGACTTGACTAGAGTAGGGACGTGACAGGATTCAGACCAGGAGCAGGGACAAGAATGCAGACTTGGGCTAGGGAAAGCGGGACCAGGATTGGAAACCATGGACTAGGAGAGAAGGCTTCAACTCCAAGCCCAAGACTGGACAAGGACCCAGAACCTGGGTCTTGCCTCTGGCTCAAACCTCAGAACCAGGCAAGGACATGACGTGGCTGGGGTCTAGAGGCCTGAGCTTGGAGACAGGCTGGGGTTTTTGCTCTTGAGGCTTGAGGCTGAGGCCTTGGGTCGTGAGCTTGGAGGCTGGGGACTTCAGGCTTGGGTTCTTGGAGCTTGGCTGTCGGCTGGGGTCTGGGATTCTGAGCTTGCGGAGGCTGATAATTCAGAGGCTGGAGCTGAGACACCGACTGGGAACTGAACATCAACATAGAGCCAGGACTTGTTCTTCGAAAAGCCGGGATTCATGGTTAACATGACGCCAACATGAGACAGGACAGTACATAGACCGAGCTGGGACTTATACTTAGACAAGCCGGGACTCAACCTCTCCACACCAAGGTGGGACAGGTCCACCTGTTGGGTAATGACAGAACAGCCAGACTTACCCAACAGAGGCAAAGACAAGGCAAGACATGACCCCCTGCAGGGCAACGGCAAAATGGCCTGACTTACCCCACGGAGGTAAGGACAAGACAAGATAGATCCCCCTGCAGGGCAACGGCAAAATGGCCTGGCTTACCCCACGAAGGCAGGGAGAAGAAGAGACAACACCAAAGAAAGACAAACACTTCCATCTCTGCTCCGGGGAAGCTCCAAGCCTCAGTTCGGCCAGTGACCTCAGTTGGCTATGGAAACAGCTGGATCCCTACCTAGCTCGGAGTGGCTGGCAGCCACTCAGCTGGTTCGGGAAACAGCCGAATCCATACCACAAAGACAGCTCCGACTACTGACAGCAAGGCTCCATGACGGGATGGTTCCCCAACGCGGCCTAAAGATGGCAATTGACCACTCTAGCCTTCCACCGGCAGGTTGCTCCCAGGGGATCTTGACAAAACAATCTAGCAGCTCACACTCAACCCCAAGGCTACTTATATTCCAAGCCCCCAAGATGGGAATCAGCTGCCTGTGATTAACTCAAACAAGGGACAGCTGGAAGACCTGGAGTCCTGAGTCCACGGACCGGACCGTGAACCGGAATGTGGACTTCATGGACCGGACCATGACAGTAGAGAGCATTCTGACTGGCTGCATCAGCATCTGGTATGGGGAGGTGGGGTGGGGGGGGGGCGCTACTGCACAGGATTGAAAGAAGCTGCAGAGAGTTGTAAACTTAGTCAGCTCCATCATGGGCACCAGCCTCCGTAGTATCCAGGACATCTTCAAGGATGCTTCAGAAAGGTGGTATCTATCATTGAGGACCCCATCACCCAGGACATGCCCTCTTCTCATTGCTACCATCAGGGAGGAAGTACAGGAGCCTGAAGGCACACACTTAATGATTCAGGAACAACTTCTTCCCCTCTGCCATCCAAATTCTGAATGGACATTGAAACCAAAAACACTACCTCACAAATTTTACTGGTGCTGCAAAGACAACAAATTTCAGGACATGTGCTGGTGATATTCAACCTGATTCTGATTCTGAACTTTGAATCTAGCAATAGGACAAGTTTAGATTTGCATCATTGTCATCACGGTCCAATTGGACCAAAAGGAGCAAGTTATGAATGGGAGAGTCATTATAATCCAAACTGAAGATGGTCCCAGTTGCCCCAGAATGTCGCTGACCTCTCTCCTCCATTCCTTGAACCCCAATCCACGCTGCGACTGTTGTCACACTGATATAGGTGTCCTGGAGATTTTGGGGATCAGAGCCATGTGCAGGAACTCAGTCAAGCTGCAGCTGGATGGATAGAATGTTTCTAAAAGGACCAGAGGGCACACCCTCAGAATTGAAGGACATCCCTTTAGAGCAGAGGTTAGGAGGAACTTTTTAGCCAGAGAGTAGTGGATCTGTGGAATTCGTTGGCCCAGGACATTGGGTAGATTTAAGGGAAGGTTGCTAGACTCTTGATTGGTCAGGGTGTGAAGAGATAAGGGGAGAAGGCAGGAGATTGGGGATGAGAGGGAAAATGATCAGCCATCAGGAAGTGGCGGAGCAGACTCGATGTTGCAAATAGACTAATTCTGCTCTTATCTCTTACGGTCTTATAACCATATAACCAGATAACAATTACAGGACGGAAACAGGCCATCTCGGCCCTTCTAGTCCGTGCCGAACTCTTACTCTCACCTAATCCCACCGACCTGCACTCAGCCCATAATCCTCCATTCCTTTCCTGTCCATATAGCTGTCCAATTTAACTTTAAATGACAACATCAATCCTGCCTCAACCACTTCTGCTGGAAGCTCGTTCCACACAGCTATCACTCTCTGAGTAAAGTTCCCCCTCATGTTACCCCTAAACTTTTGCCCTTTAACTCTCAACTCATGTCCTCTTGTTCGAATCTCCCCCATTCTCAATGGAAAAAGCCTATCCACGTCAACTCTATCAATTCCCCTCATAATTTTAAATACCTCTATCAAGTCCCCCCTCAAGCTTCTACGCTCCAAAGAATAAAGACCTAACTTGTTCAACCTTTCCCTGTAACTTAGGAGATGAAACCCAGGCAACATTTTGGTAAATCTTCTCTGTACTCTCTCAATTTTATTGACATCTTTCCTATAATTCGGTGACCAGAACTGTACACAATACTCCAAATTTGGCCTCACCAATACCTTATACAATTTCAACATTTCATCCCAACTCCTGTACTCAATGCTCTGATTAATAAAGACCAGCATAAAGGCCGGTCTTAAGGACTTTCTTTAGCTAAAGCGCAGTGAATCTGTGTAATTCATTGCCACAGGTGGCTGTGGAGGCCAAGTCACTATTTAAAGCAGAGGTTGATGGGTTTTGATTAGTAAGGGTGTCAAAGGTTACAGAGAGAAGGCAGGGGAATGTGGTTGAGTGGTATCATAAATCTGCTATAACGGAATGACAGAGCAGATTTGAAGATCCGAATGGCCTAATTCAGCTCCTTTGTCTTATGGTTTTATAAGTGTGGGTCCTGGTGTGTGGGATGAATTCTTTGGCTTGTCTCCAAGCGTATCCCAGTTTTATTGCTGGGATTATAGGGAGCATTAGCAGCTCCGGTCCCCAACCAAAGGCTCTGGGTACTCCAGTTTCCTACCGCACTTCAGAGTCAAGTGAGTTTGTGAATTACTTGTCCTCAGGGTGTGTCTGGGTGATAGAATCTGGCGGGGGGGGAGGGAGTTGAATGTGGGGAGAATTTAAAAAAAGAAATGGGATAAGTCATAGTCATAGTCATAGTCATACATTAACGAAAACCAATTTTCCCCAGCATCAATAAAGTATGACTATGACTATGACTATGACTATAAATGTCAGATTAGTGTGAAAGGCTGGCTGATGTTTAGCACAAACTCAATGGGCTGAAGGGCCTGTTTCTATGATGTGTCATTCTCTGACCCTGTGACTCTGTGGCTATGACTCACAGGGAACAACTGATCTGTTGCAGAAAAAAACATCAATATGAATTCAGAGTTGTTGACTCTCCATTTTTGGATGTAGTTAGCATTAATTTTGTTTTCCCAAATGTATACTTTATTCATAAGATATACGAACAAGACACCCTGCTTTATTCATTGACTGCAGTAAACTCCTCAATGCATTAATTTACAATGTGCCAATGTCACAAGATGTCCTTGTTATTATTCGTACAATTTGTTTTTTTTTGTTGCATGTGGGGAAGGGTTAATTTTCTTGTTGCTGTTTGCACAATTTGTTTTTTTTTTCAGTGGGGGGACTGATGGTCTTGTTTCTGTCTGCGCCATTTGTTTCTTTTTGCACATGGGGGAGGGTTAAACTTGTTGCTTTTTGCGCAATGTTTTTGTGTGGGAGAGTTGATGTTTTGTTGCTGTCTGGCGGGGTTTGTTTTTTTGAGTGTAGGGTTAATGGTTTTGTTGCTGTTTGCACAATTTGTTTCTTTTGTGTGTGTTTGTGCGGGGGGGGGCAGTTGATTTTCCTGTTGCCATTTGGCAAGATTTGTTTTTTTTTGTGCGCATGGGGGAGGTTGATGTTTCTGTTTGAACGGGTCCCAAGGTTTAATTTGTTTTGCGGCTGTCTGCGGGCCAGACGAATCTCTGGGTTGTAAACTGCATACAAACTTTGATGCTAAGTGTACTTTGAATCCTTGAGCCTGACCAATTTTTATCGATGCTGCATAGAAAGCATTCTGTCTGGATTCATCTCGGCTTGGTTTGGCAACGGCTCTGCCTGTGACTACGGGAAACAGCAGAGAGTTGTGGACAGAGCTCAGTCACGTCGCAGGAAACAGTCTCCCCTCTAAGGGCTTCTTGCTGCCTCAGTAAAGCAACCAGCATCATCAAAGACCCCACCCTCCACACGCATTGTCTCTTCTCCCTTCTCCCATCGGGCAGACGATACGAAAGCCCAAAAGCGCGTACCACCAGGGCTTAAGGACAGTTTCTACCCCGCTGTTATCGGCCTCTTGAAAGACCCTCTTCTGCAATAAGATGTTCTCCGGTTCTCACAAACTTCCTCGTTACGGTCTTGCAGTTCATCGTTTACCTGACCCACACTTTCACTGTAGCTATCACACTCTATTCTGCATTGATATAGTTTTGCCTTGTTCTATCTCAGTGCACTGTGTAATGATCTGATCTGAATGAACAATCCGCAAGGCCAAGCTTTTCTCTCTGTCTCGGTACGATTCCAATACCAATGACCAACCTCGGCAAGGACACTGCGTCTGTGTCCTCCAGCTTGAAGGCACCCAGTGGTGGAGTGAGTGCGCACGACCATAAGAAATGGGAGCAGAGCTAGGCCATTCGGTCCATTGGGCTTGGTCTGCCATTCCATCATGGCTGATTTATTATCCCTCTCGACTCCAGTCGAGATTCTCCCCGTAACCTTTGATGCCCTGACTGAACATAAGAACATACAAAATAGGAGCAGGAGTCGGCCATCTGGCCCGTCGAGCCTGCTCCACCATTCAATAAGATCATGGCTGATTTGGCCATGGACTCATCACCTACCCGCCTTTTCCCATTTCCCCTACTGTGCAAAAGTCTATCCAACATCCAGTTTACACGTCTCCAATGACCTGACCTCCACAGCCATCTGTGGCAATAAATTTCACAGCTTCACCACCCCCGGCACAGAAATTCCTCCTCATCTTTTCTAATGAGACAGCCTTGCACTTCATATAGTCAAGTCTATGGTATTTCCAGTTGTGAGAGCTGGACTATTATAGAGTCATACTGCAAAGAAACAGGCCATTCGGCCCAACTGGGCCATGCTAACCACGACCTCAATTTAATTTGTTATCGTTTGATCCATATCCCCCAAAACCTTTCCTATCTGACGCTGTCCAAGTGTCTTTAACTGTGGTTTATGTCCTGATATTAGTAAGGCTGAAAACAAAAGAATCGACGCCTTCGAACTTGCAGGCTGGAGGAAAGTGTTAAGAGCTCGTTGGACAGCAAGAAGATCCAACAAGTCAATACTTGAAGAAATACAGCCAGACTGCTCACTAGGAGGCTTGATCGTGGGACAAAAGCTGAAATATTCTGGCCACATCATGAGAAGACAGGATTCCTCGGACAGAAGACTCTCATGTTGGGTAAAACAGACGGTAAAAGAAGGAGAGGACGACAGAGGCTATGATGGATAGATAATATCACTCAGACAACGTGTATGACCTTGGGGGACCTTAGAGACGCAGTTTCCAACAAGAAGGCTAGGTGTGCAGGAGTCCATGAGGCCACGAAGGGTTGGACTCGACTTAGCGACTGCACAAAACATCATTAGGAAACTGGAACACTCACGCATTCCACGGGGAGGACGGACAGAGACTCCTCACAGAACGGACTTGAACTCTGAACTCCGGAACACCCTGACCTGTAATAGCGTTGCGCTAACTGCAGCCATACCATGGCGCCCTACGTTTCTCCAGCCCTGGTATTGTGCTTCTGAACAAGGAAGCCATACATCTCACTACAGTTTGTGGAAACGGAGATATCTTCAAGGCACGGGGCTGGACACTGTCCTTGATTTTCCCCATGATGAGGCCATTCTGCCCGTTGTCCATACTGGCTCACAGAGCTATCCCACCCGCCCTCCCTCCCACCAACTGTCTGTGACAGTTTCTCCTCATCTCCAGTACTAGGTGGCCAATCTGTTATCTTCAGATTGGAGGATTATAACCAGGATCAGAATTAGAATCAGATTTAATATCACTGGCATATGTCATAAAGTTTGCACTTTTGCGGCAGCAGTACATTCCAAAACATAATAATAAAAAACTATAAAAATACCACACAAAGCATATATAAAAAATTAAATTAAATAAGAACAAAATTCAAACTTCAAAGTACATTTATTATCAGTACAGATATGTCACCACATACAACCCAGAGATTGATTTTCCTGTGGGCATACTCAGCAAATCTATAGAATAGTAACTGTAAACAGGATCAATGAAAGATCAACCAGAGTGCAGAAGACAACAAACTGTGCAAATGTAAATATAAGTAAATAGCAATAAATAACGAGAACATGAAATAACAAGATAAAGAATCCTTAAGATTAGTCCATCGGTGGTGGGAACATTTCAATGATGAGGTGAGTGAAGTTATCCCCTTTTTTGTTTGAGAGCCTGATGGTTCAGGACTAGTAACTATTCTTGAACCTGGTGGTGTGAGTCCTGAGGTTCTTGTACCTCCTACCTGACTGTAGCAGTGAGAAGAGAGCATGACCTGGGTGGTGGGAATCCCTGATAAACGATGCTGCTTTCCTGCAACAGCGTTTCCGGTAGATGTGCTCAATGGTTGGGAGGGCTTTACCCATGATGTACTCAGCCGAATGAATCCACCAGCTTTTGTAGGATTTTCTGGCCAAAGGCATTCGTGTTCCCATACCAGGTCATAATGCAGCTGGGCAATGCACATCTATCGAAGTTTGTCGAGGTTTGAGATGTCATGCTGAATCTCCGCAGGCTCCTAAGGAAGCAGAGGTCCTGCTGAGAGAAGTACTGAGGGAGTGTTCATGGGTTCGGTGTGGGTGTGGGTGTACCTACACCTCAGGGACCGTCGTGGCTCAAGAAGCCAGCTCATCACTACTTTATCAAGGGCAACGAGGGACGGGCAATAAATGCTGGCTTAGTTGGCGATGCCCACATCCCATAAATGAATAAATACACTTTTTAAAAATGTCCATTCAGAAACCCGATGGCAGAGGGGAGGAAGCTGTCCCTGAGTTGTTGAATGTGTGGGTCATCTGGCTCCTCCACCTGTACCCCATGATAACAACAAGAAGGGAACATCTTGCAGTAACAAGCAGAGGGTGTCCGCCGTGGGGACTTTTTTTTTAACGAAGGTCAGGTGATGTCCGGCTGAATGGAACATCACAGGTCAATGAGGCCAAGCCCACTTTGGCAACAGTGGGAACGGTGGAAGCTTAAGCTCTAGATCAGGGGTTTCCAACCTTCTTTATGCCATGGACCAATGGTCTGAGGACCACAGGCTGGGAACCCCTGCTTGATAGGCAGTTTGATGAAGCCACACACTAAAAAGGCCATCAAGAAGAAAGCAACATTGGATACATCTTTCGTCTATTCCCTGGACACCAGTATACCAGGACCAAATGGACAATCCGTGATACAATTAACCTACTAACCCTTATGTTTACCTATCTATCTATCTCTCTATCTACCTGTCTGTCTATCTATCTGTTTATCTATCTATTTATCTATCTCTCTATCTATCTGTCTTTCTCTCTCTCTCTCTATCTATCTATTTCTCTATCTGTCTGTCTATCTACCTGTCTATCTATCTATCTGTCTGTCTGTCTATCTATCTGTCTCTGTCTATCTGTCTGTATATCTATCTATCTGTCTGTCTATCTATCTATCTATCTATCCATATGTCTATCTATCTGTCTATCTATCTATCTCTCTACCTCTCTATCTATTTACAACACAGGGTGGGCCCTTCTGGCCCTTTGAGCCGCACTGCCCCAGCGATCTGATTAACCCTAACCTCATCGCGGGACAGTTTACAATGACCAATTAACATACCTGGTTTGCCTTTGGACTGTGGGAGGAAACCGGAGCACCCAAGGAAACCCACGCGGTCACGGGGAGACCGTACAGACTCTCCTTGCTGAATGGCGCCGGGATGGAACGCCGAGCTCCAGGTTGCCCAGAACTGTAATAACATCGTGGTAATCGCTACACTACTGCGGCGCCTGGCAACATGGTAATGTAGCGGTTAGTGCCTGTGATCACCGACCCGGGTTTGATTCCCGCCGCTGCCTGCGAGGAGTTTGTACGTTCTCCCCGTGACCGCGTGGGTTTCCTCCGGGTGATCCGGTTTCCTCCCACGGTCCCAAGGCATACCGGTTGGGGTTAGTGAGTTGTGGGCACGCTATGTTGGCACTGGAAGCATGACGACACTTGTGGGCTGCCCCCAGCCCGATCCTCGGACTGCGTTGGTCGCTGATGTAAACAACACATCCCACTGTGCATTCAGGAGGAATTCTGCAGATGCTGGAAATTCAAGCTACACACATCAAAGTTGCTGGTGAACGCAGCAGGCCAGGCAGATTCTCTAGGAAGAGGCACAGTCGACGTTTCAGGCCGAGACCCTTCAGTTTTGGAAATAGAATCGGGTTTAATACCACTGGCGCACGTGGTGAAATTTGTTGTTATGTGGCAGTAGCACATTCGCAGTAAAAATTGTGAATCACAACAAGTCTAAATATACAGCAGCGGCAATGTCCTGTGTGACGGGGATCCTTAATAATGGATGTTGCCTTTCTGAAGCATCACTCGGTGAAGGTGTCACTTTTTCTCATTGTTACCATCAGGGAGGAGGTACAGGAGCCTGAAGACACACGCCCTGCGATTCAGGAACAGCTTCTTCCCCTCTGCCATCCGATTCCTAAATGGACATTGCAAACACGAGGAAATCTGCAGATGCTGGAATTTCAAGCAATGCACATCGAAGTTGCTGGTGAACACAGCAGGCCAGGCAGCATCTCAAGGAAGAGGTACAGTCAACGTTTCGGGCTGAGACCCTTTGTCAGGGACTGACTGAAGGAAGAGCTGGTAGCTTTCAAATCTCTTACTAGCTCTTCTTTCAGTTAGTCCTGACGAAGGGTCTCGGCCTGAAACATCGACTGTACCTCTTCCTAGAGATGCTGCCTGGCCTGCTGCGTTCACCAGCAACTTTTATGTGTGTTGCCTAAATGGATATTGAATGTTTGGAGACTACCTCACTTTTTTTTTTGATATACAGTATTTCTGATTTTGCACGTTTTTTAAAAATCGGTTCAATATACGTAATTGATTTACTTGTTTATTTATTATTATTTTTCATTTTATTTACTATAATTATTCCTTTCTCTGCTACATTATGTGTTGCATTGAACCGCTGCTGCTTAAGTTAACAAATGTCATGTCACATGCCGGTGATAATGAACCAGATTCTGAAACTGTGGAGGCCGGTGCCCACGATGGAACTGACAAAGTTTACAACTCTCTGCAGTTTATTTCAGTCCTGTGTCATGCAACCCCCAGCCCCCCTACCTCCGCACCAGACTGTGATGCTGTAACCTCTTGGCGGCTGAGAGGGGGAGAGTGATATGGACAGGGCAGGGAGCCAGAATCTGTTCCCCAGGGTGCGTCCGAGGACGCGATTTCAAGGCTGGGAAGAGGGGTGGCTTAAAGGCGATGTGAGGGGCAAGTCTTTTTTTCCGCAGAGTGTCTGGAAAGGGTTATTGTGTTAGTGGCGGGGTCAGGTGAAGGGGTTTTAGACGCGTAACTGTGAAGGGAATAGTGGGACGTGGATGATAGACAGAAGGAGGGTATTTCGTGCAGACTGACATCAAGATGGGCATAACCCATGGGCGAGTGGCCTGTCCAGTGTTGCTTGCGTTCCACGTATGATGCTTCGGTGTAATTTATTGGGATGGGGATGGGCGGGGGGGACTATCTCCACATCAAAGAGGATGTTAAACAGCGCAGAGGTGCGAGGGTGACGCAGGGGTCTGCTCCCATCTCACACCTAGGTGCCGGCTTGAAGATCCAGATGTTTCACACGTGCTTGCGGACACAGTCTATGTGTGAAGGCAGATGTTCCCCAAGGCGCTGTGATGCCGGCTGTCTCCCGGGGGGTGGTGACCCTCCACCTGAGTGTTATGTGTTCGACTCCCAAACACCGCAAACTAATCCCGGGGGGTGGGAAGGAATCCCGCCGGCAAATGGCTGGTTTCCTCTCCTTTCCCCTGCGCTCGTCCGCTCCATCGCGGCACAGCGATACCACCGTAGCGCCCAGCTCCTGGTCGACATGGTAACGCGGCGGAAAATCTGCGGGAGCTGGAAGTCCAAAGCATCCCACGCGAGAGGCTGGAGGAACCCAGCCGGTCCGGTAGCATCCATGGCATTTACTGAAAGCAAGCGTGCAAGTACAGCAGGCAGTGAAGAAAGCTAATGGCATGCTGGCCTTCATAACAAGAGGAATTGAGTATAAGAGTAAAGAGGTCCTTCTGCAGCTGTACAGGGCCCTGGTGAGACCACACCTGGAGTACTGTGTGCAGTTTTGGTCTCCAAATTTGAGGAAGGATATTCTTGCTATTGAGGGAGTGCAGCGTAGGTTCACAAGGTTAATTCCCAGGATGGCGAGACTGTCATATGTTGAAAGATTGGAGCGACTGGGCTTGTATACTCTGGAATTTAGAAGGCTGAGAGGGGATCTTATTGAAACATATAAGATTATTAAGGGATTGGACACGCTGGAGGCAGGAAGCATGTTCGCGCTGATGGGTGAGTCCAGAACCAGAGGCCACAGTTTAAGAATAAGGGGTAGGCCATTTAGAACGGAGTTGAGGAAAAACTTTTTCACCCAGAGAGTGGTGGATATGTGGAATGCTCTGCCCCAGAAGGCTGTGGGGGTCAAGTCTCTGGATGCTCTCAAGAGAGAGATGGATAGAGCTCTTAAAGATAGCGGAATCAAAGGTTATGGGGATAAGGCAGGAACTGGATACTGATAGTGGATGATCAGCATGATCACAGTGAATGGTGGTGCTGGATCGAAGGGCCGAATGGCCGACTCCTGCACCTATTGTCTATTGGAACGAATGCCTCAGGCCCAGACCCTTCTTCAGGACTGAGAAGGAAGGGGGAAGATGGTGGAGGGGTGGGGGGGGGGGTGGTAGAGGATAGCTGGAAGGTGAGAGGTGAAGCCAGGTAGCCAGGTGGGTGGGAAAGGTCAAGGGAAAGAGGAAGGAATCTGATAGGAGAGCAGAGTGGACCATGGGAGAAAGGGAAGGAGGAGGGGGAAGGTGAGAAGAGGCAGAATATCAGAGTAGGGAACAGAGGAATAGTGGAGAGGGTCAGAATTTTTTTTACTGGAAGGTGGAAATGATCTTCCCGCTGTCTGGTTGGCGGCTACTCAGGTGGAATGTGAGGTGTCGCTCCTCCACCCCGAGGGTGGCCTCGCCTTGGCACAAGAGGAGGCCGTGGACCGACAGGTCGGAACGGGAATGGGAATCAGAATTAAAACGTTTGGCCTCCGGGAGGTTCTGCTTTTGGCTGGTGGAACAGAGGTGCTCGGCGAAGCACCCCCCCCCGCCCAATCCCGACGCAGCCTCCCCTGCATTGGTGAGACCTGTTGTAAACTGGGGGACTCTAATAAAGAGGCCACATACAGCACTGTGCATTATATAGATATATAATATAATATAGCTAGGGAGCCTAAGAGTTCTCACAAGTCAATGTATTTGTCAACATGGAGCAAGGAGCAAGTTTGTAAATCTGGAAGGAGCAAAGGAAGTTGGGAATGACGAGGGTGGAGCACCGCGGGAGGGGTACGAAATTAGATTTTTTTTGTGGCAGCAGTACAGTGCAAGACATAAAATTACTGCAGTACTGTGCAAAAGTCTTAGGCACCCTAGTTATATACTGTATATGTGCCTAAGACTTTTGCACAGTACTGCAGTAATATGTGGGCATGTGGCCAAGTGGTTAAGGCATTGGACTAGTGACCTGAAGGTCGTGAGTTCGAGCCCCAGCCGAGGCAGCGTGTTGTGTCCTTGAGCAAGGCACTTAACCACACATTGCTCTGCGACGACACTGGTGCCAAGCTGTATGGGTCCTAATGCCCTTCCCTTGGACAACATCGGTGTCGTGGAGAGGGGAGACTTGCAGCATGGGCAACTGCCGGTCTTCCATACAACCTTGCCCAGGCCTGCGCCCTGGAGAGTGAAGACTTTCCAGGCGCAGATCCATGGTCTCGCAAGACTAACGGATGCCTTTTTTTTATTTATGTGCCTAAGACTTTTGCACAGTTCAGTCTTTGTCAATATGGAGCAGACAGTGAATTTGCAAATCTGGTGGGAGCAAAGGATGTTTGGAATGTTGAGGGTGGAGTGCCGCGGGAGGGGTGTTGGTCATGAGAACATAAGAAATAGGAGCAGGAGTAGGCCATCCGGCCCATCGAGCCTGCCCTGCCGTTCAATAAGATCACGGCTGATCTGTCCGTAAACTCAGCTCCATCGACCTGCCTTTCCCCCATAACCCTTAATTCCCTTACTATGTAAAAACCTATCCAACTGTTTCTTAAATATATTTAGTGAAGAACCCTCAACCGCTTCCCTGGGCAGAGAATTCCACAGATTCACCACTCCCTGGGAAGAACAGTTTCTCCTCATCTCCATCCTAAATCTTCTCCCCTGAATCTTGAGGCAACCTTGGGTCAGGAGGCAGAGAAGGAGTGCCGGGGTGGTGGGGTGGGGGGCTGATGGAGATGCGGACACACCCAGCCCTGAGACACCAGGCAAGGTCATTGGATTCCAAACAATTGGTTTATTGATCATTACAGAATGTCTCTCTGGTGCTTCCCACTCCCTCCCCTCTCCCTTCCCCTTTCCCTAACACTGATCCCCCTCTCCCTGCCCCCTTCCCCCTCTCAGTCCACAATAGAGACCCAGATCAGAATCAGGTTTATCATCACTCACAGATGTCAGGAAACTTGTTTTTTTTTGTGGCAGCAGTACAGTGCAATACATAAAATTACTACAGTCTGAGGCACCCTGGTACTGTATATATATGTGCCTGGGGCTTTTCACAGTACTGTTCATCTAGTGGTGTAAGTGCACTGCTGTGGTAAATTGGAAAAAGAATGTAGAAAGTTAGCAATCAATCACTCGAGTCACTCGGGTGACGGGGGTCCTTAATGATTGACGCCGCCTTTCTGAGGCATTGCTCCTTGAAGATACCCTAGATGTTGGGGAGGCTAGTGACCATGATGGAGCTGACTGAGTTTACAACTCTCTACAGCTCGCTTCGATCCTCTGCCTACCCTTGGTTAGTAAAGTTGATAGGTTAGTCGTATTAGTCCAGCCAAGCAGAGTTCACTGCCAAGAAGACCCACCAGCGCCTTTACTTCCTGAGAAAGCTAAAGAACTTTGGCCTGTCCCCTAAAACCCTCACTAATTTTTATAGATGCACCGTAGAAAACATTCTTCTAGGGTGCATCACAACCTGGTATGGAAGTTGTCCTGTCCAAGACCGAAAGAAGCTGCAGAAGATCGTGAACACGGCGCAGCACATCACACAAACCAATCTTCCGTCCTTGGACTCACTTTACACCGCACGCTGTCGGAGCAGTGCTGCCAGGATAATCAAGGACACGACCCACCCAGCCAACACACTTTTTGTCCCTCTTCCCTCCGGGAGAAGGCTCAGGAGCTTGAAGACTCGTACGGCCAGATTTGGGAACAGCTTCTTTCCAACTGTGATAAGACTGCTGAACGGATCCTGACCCGGATCTGGGCCGTACCCTCCAAATATCCGGACCTGCCTCTCCGTCTTTTTGCACTACCTTACTTTCCATTTTCCTATTTTCTATTTATGATTTATAATTTAAATTTTTAATATTTACTACCAATTTGTACTCCAGGGAGCGGGAAGCGCAGAATCAAATATCGCTGTGATGATTGTATGCTCTAGTATCAATTCTTTGGCGACAATAAAGTATTTCTTTCATGTTCCATGCGCCTTTTTGCGGCAAAGGCCAACGTTGTCCGAGGGTCCGGCCGGAGGGTTGGGCTAGTGCCGCCATACTTCCAGCCCACACTGTGCGCGCTTGTAACGTGGGAGGAAACCGGGGCACCCTGAGGAAACCCACATAGTCCCGGGGAGAACGTACAGACTCCTGACAATCGAACCCCGAGGCGCTTGCCCTAATTGTGGCGACGGGGGAGAGGAGGCGGCTGGATTGTGTTCAAAACAGATCAGTGGTGGGGCACTTTGGGGTGTTTGGGGAGGGGCTCCGACTGGCGCTGCAGAGACGCAGGGTCAGCTGGCCGCCTTCCCCGTTCCCCGAGCTATCTCAGGGTCTCCAGCCGAGGTGGTGAGACGAAGGGGCAGAGGATGAGGTGGGGAGCGGCCGGCATTTCAGCTGAGCTCCCACCACGCCCGACTGGAACCGGACCTGCAGCTCGGACAGCAACGGCTTTGTTCCGTCACCAAAGGCTCGGGCAAATTCCCTACGGACGGGTCGCGGAGAGCGGTCTGGCCTGGCCTGATATGGAGGCGCCGGCGCTCAGGATCGGGGGTGGGGGGCGGGGGGTGAGAAAAAAAAAGCCCCAGAGGGTTACTGGCTCAGCGAGACCCATCACGGGTGCAACCCTCCCCACTGAGGACATGGGCTCTTAGAAGCGAGCCCCGTGGCTTGTCCCGTCCATTCCAAACCATTTAAGCAGCCTCAGAGAGGTGGCAACCATCATGAAGGAGACTCACCTTCCCTCTCCTCATCAGGGAGGAGGTGCAGGAGCCTGAAGACACACACCCAAAGTTTTATGGACCGAGTCTTCCTCAGGTGTCTGAACGGTCCACGAACACTGCCTCGCCGTCTTGTTCTCTTTTCGAAATATTTATTTTAATTATTTCTTCTTGTAACTCGCGGTAACTTTTTTTTTAATGTGCGGTACTGTCCTGCTCCGCAGGACGGGAAGTTGCACGACGCCTGTCAGTGATAATGAACTTGATTGAGATTCTGGGGTTATTGGGTTAACCAGCTGCTGTGAGCTACCCCCCCCCCCCCACCCCGCTTTACCCCTGGGCAAAGGGCGTGGGGTGCAGAATCCTGCGGGGAGTAAAACGGGGTTCACGGCGGACGGGTGCTTGATTGATAGCACTGACCCAGATGGGCTGAAGGGCCCGTTTCGGTGGTGTATCTCTTCAGGAGTCTGCATTACAGTATTCCAGCAGGGAATCCATTCAACATTATGGTGTTGTGGTTACCCTGTTTGCTTGTTAACTTGTACCTTATGCTGAATGTCAGTCTGCTGGCATGTATTTGTTAATTTATTTGTGGTAATATTTCACCTTGGTCCGGAGGAGTGTTGTTTTGTTTGGCTGTATTCATGTTGAACGACAATCAATTTGAAATAACTTAATTACTTAGCGATACTGTTCGGAGTGGGCCTTTCCGGCCCTTCAAGCTGCCTCAGCGACCCCTGACCACCCCGACCTAAACCCGAAACTAATCACGGGACAATTTACAATGACCAGTTAACCTGCCTGGGCTGGACTGTGGGAGAAAATCCCACTGAGGGACTTGAGGGAACGATATGTAGTCTCTCTCTGTCTCTCAGTTCCTCTCTCTCTCCCTCTCTCTGTCTTTCCGTCTCCCTGTCTCTGTCTCTGTCTCTCCTCTCTGTCTCTGCCTCTCTATCTCCCCCTCTCTCTCCCCTTTCTCCCTCTCTCTCCCTCTCTCCCTCCCCTCAGTCTCTCTCCACTCTCCCCTTCTTCCTCTCTCTTTCCCTCTCTCTTCCTCCCTCTCTTTCTCCTACTCTCCCCCTTTCTCATTCTCTCCATCTTTCTCTCCCTCTGTCTTTTTGTCTCTCTCTGTCTCTCTCTCTCTCTCCCTACCTCTCTGTCTTTCTCTGTGCCCCTGTCTCTGTCTCTCCCCTCCTCCCCTCTCCCTTCTGTCTCTCCCCCTCTCTCTCCCAGCTCTCTCATCCTCTCTCACCTCCCTCTCTTTCTTTCCCTCTCTCCCCCGTCTCTACCCCCTCTCCCCTCCCCCTCTTTCTCCCCCTTTCTCCCTCTCTTTTTCCTCTCCCTCCCCCTCACTCTCTCCCTCTCTTTCTCCCTCACCTCCCCTCTCTCTCACTCTCTCCCTCTGTCTTTCCCTCTTTCTCTTTCTCTCCGTCTGTCTCTCCCTCACTCTCTCTCTCTCTCTCTCTCTCTCTGTCTGTCTCTCCCTCACTCTCTCTCTCTCTCTCTCTCTCTGTCTGTCTCTCCTCTCACTCTCTCTCTCTCTCTCTCTCTCTCTCTCTCTCTCTCTCTCTCTCTCTCTCTCTCTCTGTCTCTCTCTGTCTTTCTATCCCCCTCCCCTGAAGGGGCTAAAACGATCTCTGCCTAATTGGTACCACAGGATGTTCTGCTGGGTAATTTTACAGTGTCTGTTTCGTAAACCAGACTAGGCATTCGATGGTTCTTTAACCACAATCCATTATTGACTAGGCATTCGATGGTTCTTTAACCACAATCCATTATTGACACTAGTTTTATGAGTCTTCATTTTTTACTTTTCAATTAACGGATTTTAAATTCCACATCGTCCTTGCTGGGATTTAAACTAGTTCATTAACTAAAGCTTAATTACCAGCGCAATAAATTTACCACCGACCCCCGTGAGGGGGGCTGCTTGGCAGAGCTTCTGGGATCTTGCTGTGTGCACCTGGCAAACTCCTGCCGCTGCAGTCTGCAGTGATCGAGAGCATTCCGAGTCCTGGGAGCTGGGAACGGAATAATCTGTATTTTTACACGTGTCTTTCATGATCTCAGGGCATTCCCAAAGGCTCCTCAGCCACCGGGGCACCTTCGACACTACTGCACGGAAATGACAGAATGGAAGGAGAGGGGAGAGAGGGGGAGGGAGAGGGGAGGGAGAGGGGAGGGAGAGGAGAGGGGGGGGGAGGGAGAGAGGAGAGAGGGGGAGAGGGGAGAGAGAGTGGGGAGGGAGGGAGAGAGAGGGGGGAGGGGGAGGGAGAGAGAGGGGGGAGGGGGAGGGAGAGAGAGGGGGGAGGGGGAGGGAGAGAGAGGGGGGAGGGGAGGGGGAGAGAGAGGGAAGAGAGGGGGAGGGAGAGAGAGGGGAGAGAGGGGGAGGGAGAGGGGGAGGGAGAGGGGGGAGGGAGGGGAGGGAGGGGAGGGAGGGGAGAGAGGGGAGAGGGGGAGAGAGAGGGGGAAAGAGAGAGGGAGAGGGGGAGAGGAGAGAGAGGGGGAGGGAGGGGAGAGAGAGGGGGAGGGGGGGGAGAGAGGGGGGAGAGAGAGGGGGAGGGGGAGGGAGAGGGGAGAGAGGGGGAGGGAGAGAGAGAGGGGGAGGGGAGAGAGGGGGAGAGAGAGGGGGGAGAGAGGGGAGAGAGGGGGGAGAGGGAGGGGAGAGAGGGGGAGGGAGAGGGGAGAGAGAGGGGGAGGGAGAGGGGGAGGGAGAGGGGGGAGGGAGAGGGGGAGGGAGAGGGGGGAGAGAGTGGGGACGGAGAGGGGGAGGGAGGGGGGAGACAGTGGGGAGGGAGAAGGGAGAAGGGAGAGAGAGGGGGAGGGAGAGGGGAGAGAGAGGGGGAGAGAGTGAGGGAGAGAGAGATTGTCAGAGAGTGAGTGAGAGAGGAGGAGAGAGAGGTGGGGAGAGAAGGAGAGAGACAGGGAGTCAGGAAGAGTATGTGAGAGAGAGGGGAGAGTGTGAAAGTCAGAGAGTGAGAGGGGAGACAGAGAGATAGAGAACAACAGAGACAGAGAGAGAGGTGATACAGATGGAGAAAGGACACACAGAAGTACAGACAGAACGATGGGTAGAGGGTTTCGGAGAATGAATGAGTGAGGGAGAAAGTGAGGCAGAGGGGGGAGAGGGAGCAGGATGGGGAGGGGGTTTTAGAGGAATGTGTGTATGAGGGAGGGACAGGTAGAGTGAGAAAGTGGAAAAGTGGCTAAAGAGGGGGTAGAGAGGAGGGAGAGAAGGGAAAGAGTCAAAAGGGTAAGAGGGAGAGACAGGGGAAAGAGAGGGGGAGGTAGAGAGAACTGGGAGAAAACAGAATGAGACGACGAGTGAGAGAAAGAACAAAGATACTGACACCAGGATGGAGCAAGGTTTTGGGAGATTGTGAGTGTGAAAGGGATAGGAGGAGAGAGAAAGAGAAAAGGGGTTTGGGGGTAGTAGGGGAAAGCAGGGAGAGAGAGAGAAAGTTGTAGACAGAAAAGGAGAAGAGAGAGTGACGTGTGGACTGCGAGAGAGAGAGAGAGAGAGGGGAGGGGGAGAGAAGATGGGGAGAGAGAAAAATGGGGAGGGAGTGAGAGAGAGAGGGAGAGAGGAGAGGAGAGGGGGTGGAGAGAGAGGAGAGGAGAGAGGGAGAGAAAAGGGGGAGAGAGAAAGATGGGGAGGGAGTGAGACAGAGATGAGACAGAGGGAGAGGGGGGTGAGAGAGAGGTGGAGAGAGAGAATGAGAGACGGTCAGACGGACAGACCAGTTTGGGAGATTTAGGGAATCAGTTGATAAGAACCAGACCCATTCGAGAGAGAGTGAGCCATGAGAAAAGCAGACGGGGTGGTGTGCGATGTATTTAACCGTGTCAGACAGGAAATGAGTTGACCTGAGTTTCTTGTGGAAATGTTTTCTCTCGGCTTCAGGGTGTGGTGAGAGTTCAGGCCAACTACCTCCCCCTGAGGGTCCCCTAACCCCAAGGGTGGGAGTGGGTGTAGGGGAGTGTCCGTCAAAGACCCACCTTGGTGACCCTTCCATGTCCAGAGGGTGGTGTTACATGGAAAGCCTGGACTGGGATCGCGGCCCCTGTCTCCGGTGAATTATGACGGGCTTGTGTAGGTCTCAGTGCAATTCTCTGTACGGTATTCATCTCCACAGGGCAGGGGCCTTTTCCCAGCCCCCACCCCCCCTTGTCAGCTTGCTCCTGGCCTGGTCTCTAATTATTCTTCCCCTCCGCCTTCCCAGCTGCTCTCCGACGTTTGTAGCCCTAGGGGCTAACCTTTATTCAGGCCACTCCGTCAGAGTGGAAGGCAGCTGCCCGTCTCCCCCCCCCCCACCCCGCAGCAGGAGGTCCCAGAGGAGGGGGACCCTGACTGATTTATTCTGCCAGCCGCCTCGTCCGGGGATCTGGGAGCTGTTACTGTGCCTCCAGGGCTAATCCACAATCCAGGCTGAGTGTGGGTTGGTTGACAGGAGGGGGAGCGGGGTTACAGAGGGGACATGGGCAGAGAGGCAGACAGGAGAAGAGCTGGGGGGAGAGAGGGAAGACAAAGAGAAGCAAAGAAAGAAGACACAGATTTTAAATTTATTTATTGACCCTTCCGGCTCTTTGACCTGTGTGGCCCAGCAGTCCCCTGATTTAATGCTAGCCTAATCACGGGGCAATTTACATCAACCAATTAACACAGACCGGTACATGTTTGGACTGTGGGAGGAAACCAGAGCACCCGGAGGAAACCCGCACAGTCACGGGGAGAACGTACAAACTCCTTTCAGGCAGCGGCGGGAATTGAATCCGGGTCGCTGGTACTGTAAACCACACAGGAGATTAATGTGCAAACTTAAAGCACACGGTATTGGGGGTAAGGTATTGGTGTGGGTGGAGAATTGGTTAGCAGACAGGAAGCAAAGAGTGGGAATAAACGGGACCTTTTCAGAATGGCAGGCGGTGACTAGTGGGGTACCGCAAGGCTCAGTGCTGGGACCCCAGTTGTTTACAATATATATTAATGACTTGGATGAGGGAATTAAATGCAGCATCTCCAAGTTTGCGGATGACACGAAGCTGGGTGGCAGTGTTAGCAGTGAGGAGGATGCTAAGAGGATGCAGGGTGACTTGGATAGGTTGGGTGAGTGGGCAAACTCATGGCAGATGCAATTTAATGTGGATAAATGTGAAGTTATCCACTTTGGTGGCAAAAATAGGAAAACAGATTATTATCTGAATGGTGGCCGATTAGGAAAAGGGGAGGTGCAACGAGACCTGGGTGTCATTATACACCAGTCATTGAAAGTGGGCATGCAGGTACAGCAGGCGGTGAAAAAGGCGAACGGTATGCTGGCATTTATAGCGAGAGGATTCGAGTACAGGAGCAGGGAGGTACTACTGCAGTTGTACAAGGCCTTGGTGAGACCACACCTGGAGTACTGTGTGCAGTTTTGGTCCCCTAATCTGAGGAAAGACATCTTTGCCATAGAGGGAGTACAAAGAAGGTTCACCAGATTGATTCCTGGGATGGCAGGTCTTTCATATGAAGAAAGACTGGATGAACTGGGCTTGTACTCGTTGGAATTTAGAAGATTGAGGGGGGATCTGATTGAAACGTATAAGATCCTAAAGGGATTGGACAGGCTAGATGCGGGAAGATTGCTCCCGATGTTGGGGAGGTCCAGAACGAGGGGTCACAGTTTGAGGATAGAGGGGAAGCCTTTTAGGACCGAGATTAGGAAAAACTTCTTCACACAGAGAGTGGTGAATCTGTGGAATTCTCTGCCACAGGAAACAGTTGAGGCCAGTTCATTAGCTATGTTTAAAAGGAAGTTAGATAAGGCCCTTGTGGCTACAGGGGTCAGGGGGTATGGAGGGAAGGCTGGGTTCTGAGTTGGATGATCAGCCATGATCATAATAAATGGCGGTGCAGGCTCGAAGGGCCGAATGGCCTACTCCTGCACCTATTTTCTATGTTTCTATGTTATGCTGACCGCTACGCTACCGTGCCGCCCCATGTATTGCAAGGGGGGGTGGTGGTTGAGGGAAGGGAAAGGAGGGGGAGAGGCAGATCGGGAGATTAAAATTGGGACAATTAGAGCTCGAAGAGCTGAGAGGGAGAAGCCGTGAGAGAAAGCAAAGTAGAAAGGAGGGGGACGTGGTGCGGCGGAGGAACAAGAGCAGGTCGGCCAGCAGCTATGGAGGGAAATGAAGTGTTGACGTTACATGCCGAGACCCTTCATTGCTGAAACCTGATAGGGCCATAGAAAAGTGCAGCCCAGAATCCGGCCCTTCAGCTCATCTAGTCTGTGCCAAGCCATTAAAACTGCCTGCTCCAATCAATCTGAACCGGGACTTCCTCCATACCCCTACCATCCATGTATCCTTAGGCCACGAACTTATCAATCACCCCTCATATATATATATATATATATATATATATATATATATATATATAAAATCAGTAGGTAAGGTAGTTAATTCAGTAGTGTAAAAAATAGAAATGAAAAGTAGTAAGGTAATGTTCATGAGTTCAAAGTCCATTCAGGAATCGGATGGCAGAGGGGAAGAAGCTGTTCCTGAATCGTTGAGTGTGTGTCTTCAGGCTCCTGTACCTCCTTCCTGATGGTAACAGTGAGAAGAGGGCATGTCCTGGGTGATGGACGTCCTTAATGATAGATGCCACCTTTTTGAGGCATCGCTCCTTGAAGATGTTCTGGACACTACGGAGGCTGGTGCCCACGATGGAGCTGATTAAGTTTACAACTCTCTGCAGCTTATTTCGATCCTGTGCAGTAGCTGCCCCGCCCCCCCCAAACCCTCCCAATACCAGACGGTGATGCAGCCAGTCAGAATGCTCTCCATGGTGCATCTGTAGAAGTTTTCGAGTGTTTTAGTTGACAAACCAAACCTCCTCAAACTCCGAATGCTGTCGCGCCTTCTTTGTAGCTGCATCGATACGTTGGGACCAGGTTAGATCCTTCAGAGGTATTAACACCCAGGATCTCGAAATTGCTCACTCTCTCCACTTCTGATCCCTCTCTGAGGATTGGTGTGTGTTCCCTCATCTTACCCTTTCTGAAGTTCACAATCGGCTCTTTGATCCGACTGACGTTGAGTGCCGGGTTATTACTGCGACACCACTCAGCTAGCTGGTATAACTTGCCAGAGGTGCTACAAAGACCTGCAGTCAGAGGGTCACATCTGAGATAGGCCCTTCGGCCTATCCGGCCCATGATGGCCGACCTAAGAGTCCCATGTGAGCTCTTCTCATTTATCTATGTCTGGTCTATCTCCTCCCCAACCCTTCCTATCCAAGTATCTTTTAACTGTTAGTGTGCCTACCTCTACCACTCGTTCCACGCACAGACCACCCTCTGCATAAGAGGTTTCCCCTCGGGTGTCTTTGAAGTCTTTCCCCTCTCCACCTCAAACCCCTACCTTCTCCTGTATGATTCCGTTCCTCTGGCGAAAAAGATGCATGCATTCTCCCTGTCGACAGTGATCGTGATGTGAACACCTCTGTCAGGTCACCCCGCATTCTCCTACGCTCCAGCAAATAAAGCCCTCCGATGTCCCAACTTCTCTCTGCAACTCCGGCCGTGAAAAATAGAGAGGGGGAGAGGGGAGAGAGGGAGAGAGAGAAATAGAGTGACCGAGAGAGCAAAAGAGAAAGAGCGAGTGAGAGAGAGAGAAATAGAGGGAGCGTGACAAAGAGGGCAAAAGAGAAAGACAGTGAGAGAAGAGAGAGAGAGCAACAGAGGGTCAAAGAAAGCAAGAGAGATAGAGGGATAGGAGAGACAGAAAGTGTGAGAGAGTGAGTGACAGAGAGCAAAAGAAAGAGAGAGAGAAGAAAGTGATAGAGAGAGACAGAGAGAGAGGAGAGAGAGATAGAGCAAGAAAGAAAGAGAGAGCAAGAAAGAGAGGGAGAGCAAGAGAGATGGAAATGGCGTGAGACTGACAGTGTGAGAACAAGAGAGCAAAAGAGCGAGTGAGAGTGAGAGAGACAGACTGACAAATGGAATACCAATAGTAATCATCACAGGGATGAATGTATTTCAGTTATTTGATTATACCGATTTACAATATTAAAAATATGTTTAGATTATAAGCAGAAAAGTGAATTTAAAATGAAGTTCTGTGCTTCAAAGAGTATACATGAATATATCTGAAGGGTATTCTTGCTAAGTAAGATTTATTTCAGCCATTTATTGTATATGAATTGATTCGATTATCTTTCCCTGTGTTTTAATCTGCCAATTCATTAAAGTGTTAGAGCCAGTCTAGAAGCACGTAATATCCAACCACGAGAGATATGCAGGGCTTTCCTGTTTGTTTATTGAGATACAGCGTGGAACAGGCCCTGCCAGCCCTCTGAGGCGTGCTGCCCAGCAACCCCTGGTTTAATCCAAGCCTAATTACGGGACAATTTACAATTAACCTACTAACCGGTACATCTACGAACTGTAGGAGGAAATCGGAGCACCCGGAGGATACCCACACGGTCACGGGGAAAATTCCGGGCAGCAGCGAGAATTGAACCCCGGTCGCCCATACTGTAAACTGTTGTGTTAACCACTACGCCACCGTGTTTGGAACAAAAGCCATGGGCTACACGAAACACCTTTAGTGGGCAAGGTGTAGTGCAGTCAGAAATCCAGCCCCAGTCCTCTCTGATCTTAGCCCCCCACCCACCGAGTCACTGAGTCATACAGCACAGAAACAGGCCATTGGGCCCATCATGTAGACACTAGCCACCTAAATCAATCCCAAATCCCAGCACTTGGCTTGTAGATTTCTTTTTTTGCTGAGACAATGCAAGAGCTCGTCTAGACACTTCTCAGAAAACCTGCTTCCGCCTCTCTCTCAGCAGCGTGATCCAGTTACTCGTTGCTGTCTGGGTGAAGAAGATTCCCCCTCGTGCCCCTCACAATACTCCCAAAGACAGTCTGACCAATGCCTTATAAAGCCTCAGCATCACATCTTTGCTGTTATAGTCTGGCCTATTTCCATTTCTGCCATCATCCTGTGTGCAGAATGATTTCACGCTTCTCCAAATTGCAACAGTGACCGCGCATTAAAGTAAGATTTAATTGGCCATTTTAGGGGATCCAGGGTGGCAACAGTACGCACAAAGATTCTCGCTCTCTCATGCTCTGCACTTCATAGAACCTTGCCCACACACAAGCTTGCAGCTGTGTTTCCCACACTGCAACTCCGTAGTCACTCCACAAAATAAAGTCTCATTGATTGTCCATCCCAAAATGCTGGAAAACAGCAATCATCTCCTTCAAAAAAAAGCCTCAGGAATTAATTTTGTGTTTTTCATATTTCCTTACCACCTAAAAAGAGGGCATTCGGCCCATCTAATCTATGGCAGTGTCACCCCGCTAATTTTCCCTGAAGCTTAATCTTCCAACATTCCTGTCAACCGCACACGGAAGAGAATTTATGGCTGCCGATTAACCCACCAATCTGCAGATCGGTGGGATGTGGGAGGAAGCCAGACCGCTCGGGGAGGTGGGGGAGTCAATACGGTCACAGGGAAAATGTGGAGACTCCGCGCTGATGGCATCCAGGGGGTCAGGGTTGTACCCAGGTCCCGGGAGCTGTGGGACAGCATCCCTACCGGTGAGCTGCCTTGCTCTGCATGGAATCAGAATCAAATCTATTACCACCAATCAGTATGTGATGAAATGTTGTTGTTTTTCAAAGTATGGGGGTGCAAAGATGTAAAAAATCACTATAAATTGGAAAAATATATAAATAGTGGAAAAAGGGAATAGGGAGCTAGTGTTCGTGGACCATTCAGGAATCTGATGGTGGAGGGGAAGAAGCTGTTCCTGAATCACTGAGCGTGGTTCTTCAGGAATGAGTCATAACTTGCGGAATTATGGAGGGAGTGCTGGGAAATGGGATGAATTTGATCCAGTCTGACCAGCATGACCTGGATGGGTTGAATGGCCTCTCCTTACTTTCTTACTGCCTGTTGCACTGTTGGCGTTTAGGGCAGCAATGAAGGTCCTCAATATCTGTTTGTCCTTGACAATCAACCCAGTCTTGGTCTTGGTCTTGGTGGTGTTCAGGGCTTCCTTCATCGTGTCAGTAGTTTCCTCTCGGTTTTCACTACTGGAGACTCAGGAATACCGTCACACTCGGATGTAGAAGGAAGATTCATTACTCTTTCCATAACTTTTATATTTGATGAGTCAGGCCCGGAGCTGAGCCCCCAGACCTGGAGGACAGGTGACCACGCTCAGCCTGGCCTCTACCCTTTGACCCCTGTGGCCTGGGTGACCTGACCAAGAGCCAAAGCGTAAGGCCCTGATTCCAGCCAGCGTATCTCTCTGGGTCACTGAGGCATGCAAGCCTCCAAACCCAACGACAAGGTTCTGGTCCTCTGGGAGGAATGGCCTCTGCATGGCTATTAATTTCTATGATCCATCAGTTCAAAGGAGGAGCAACACCTTGTATTCCATCTGGGTGGCCTCCAACTATCAATCTCTCCTTCCGGTGAACAAGTTCCCACCTCCCCCCCCACCCCTTTCCTCTATTTCCAACTCTAACCTTTCACTTCTCCTCACCTGCCTATCACTCCCCCCTGGGTCCTCTCCTCCTTCTTTTCCTATGGACCACTCTCCTCTCCTATCACATTCCTTCTTCTCCCACCCCACCTGGCTTCACCCTTCACCTTCCATCCATCCTCCTTCCCCTCCTCCCACCTTTTTATTCTAGTACCTTCCCCCGTCCTTTCTGGTCCCGAGGAAGGGTCTCAGCCCAAAACGTTGACTGTTTATTCATTTCCACAGATCCTGCCTGACCTGCTGAGTTCCTCCGGCTCTTTCGTTTGTGTTGCTTTGGGCTCCCAGCATCTGCCGACTTTCTCCCGATTATTATCAAAGTCGGCACGCAGTACGCAACCGTAAGATTTGTCTTTCACAGACGGCCGTAAGACCGTGAAACCTGTTCAAGGGAAAACAGTGGGTCCCAACGCGCAAGTAAAAGGACAAGTCGTGCAAACGGCAAAAAAAAATAGTGAAACAGAATATAAAAACACCAAATCACCAAGTTATCAAAAGTGTCCAGGCTTAATCTGTCCAGCTCAGTTCAGCCTAACCCAGCACTGTGTCCTTCATTATCTGGGGGGTGTGGGCGCCAGTCTGCCATGATCAAAATCGTATAAAAATAGCAACGAAAAGAAAGGAGCAACAGACGCAGAATGCTCGGCAGGTCGGGCAGCACCTGTGGAAATGAATGAACAGTCGACGGTTCAGGCCGAGACCCTTCGTCAGGACTGAGAAGGAAGGGGGAAGATGCCAGAATAAAAAGGTGGGGGTGGAGGTTGAGGGGAAGGAGGGTAGCTGGAAGGTGATGGGTGAAGCCAGGCGGGTGGGAAAGGTCAAGGGCTGGAGAAGAACGAATCTGATAGGAGAGGAGAGTGGATAATAGGATAGGGGAAAGGAGGAGGGGAACTAGGGCCGGTGAGAGGCGGTTAAAGGTCTGCGTGGGGGCTGGGAGGATAGTTATTCACTGGTAGGAGAAATCGATAGTCATGCCATCAGGTTGGCGGGTACCCAGACAGGATATAAGATGACGCTCCGGACTCTCACCAGAACGACCAGAAACAAATCATAACATATTCGGTCTGGGGTAGCCCCTAACCTGATGACATGAACATTGTTTTCTTGAACCTCCGGTAAAGCCCCATCCCCACTCCTTCACCATTCCCCATTCCCTTTTCCCTCTCTCACCTGATCTCCTTGCCCGCCCATCACCTCCCTCTGGTGCTCTTCCCCCCTCTTCTTTCTTCCACGGCCTCCCGTCCTCGCCTGTTGGACTCCAGCCCCGTATCTCTTTCAGCAGTCGACCTCCCAGCTGTCTACTTCACCCCTCCCCCTCCCGGTTTCACCCATCACCTCGTATTCCCCCCTCCCCTCCTCCCACCTTCCAACTCTGACATCTCATCCCAGTCCTGACGAAGGGTCTCGGCACGAAACGTCGACTGTTTACCCTTTCCCACAGGTGCTGCTCGGCCTGCTGAGTTCCCCCGGCATTTTGTGTGTGCTGCTTGGCTTTCCAGCACCTGCAGGCCTTCTCTTGTTTAATAACGTGAACTACAGCGAATCGAGCTGCAAGTTGTTCTCCCATCAGGCCAGGCTGATTGGTTGCTTGAGGTTTAGCAGTGGGGGAACAATTACTATACAACTGTTCCACTGACTAACAGCATTAACATGACAGCTGGGCACTTAGCCTTGTAGTCGGCGTTAAGCATGGCCCACTGCTTTACTTTTCCACTGTTTAAACAATTGTGGGGCTTTGTGGCTTTGGCTGGAATGTTCCGTCTGCTTTTGCTTGGAGCAGAGCTTCCCAAACCCTTTCGACGCCAGGGAACACTCAGCCAGGAGTCTGTGGACCCCGGGTTGGAAACTCTGGTCTTAGAGGCTGCTTTTCCAACTCACCTCCCTCTCCTTCCCACTGTTGTCCGCTCCCCGGTGTATTTTAAACAACTGGGTGTTGCCTTTGTCAAGAGGTTTGGCATTTTTAGCATGTTGTTGCACCCTCAAATGTTCTTAACAGCTGGTGAAGTGTACTGGAACACAGAACGAACAATGTTGAATGTTACGGTGCTACAGACAACAATGATTTGCCCACCTTTGAATCTACTCTAAGATCTATCTAACCCTCCATTTTTCAATCATCTCAAGTCAAGTCAAGTCGCTTTTTATTGACATCTCGACCATAAATTGCTGGTACAATACACAGTAAAAATGGTGCTACCTGAAACAACACAAAACTACACTAGACTAAGCGAGATAACACAAGGTTACACTAGACTACGTAAAACAACACAAAAACTACACGAGTCTACAGGCCTGCACAGGACTACATAAAGTGCACAAAACAGTGCAGGGCAGTACAATAAATAATAAACAAGACAATAGGCACAGTAGAGGACAAATTACAATATAATAATAAATGATGTAGATGTCAGTCTAGACTCTGGGTATTAAGGAGTCTGATGGCTTGGGGGAAGAAACTGTTGCACAGTCTGGTCGTGAGAGCTCGAATGCTTCGGTGCCTTTTGTCAGATGGAAGGAGGGAGAAGAGTTTGTATGAGGGGTGTGTGGGGTTCTTCACAATGCTGTTTGCTTTACGGATGCAGCGTGTGGTGTAAATGTCTGTAATGGTGGGAAGAGAGACCCCGATGATCTTCTCAGCTGACCTCACTCTCCGCCTCAGGGTCTTGCGATCCGAGATGGTGCAATTCCCGAACCAGGCAGTGATGCAGCTGCTCAGGATGTTCTCAATACAACCTCTGTAGAATGTGGTGAGGATGGGGGGGTGGGAGATGGACTTTTCTCAGCCTTCGCAGAAAGTAGAGACGCTGCTGGGCTTTCTTTGCTATGGAGCTGGTGTTGAGGGACCAGGTGAGATTCTCCACCAGGTGAACACCGAGAAATTTGGTGCCCTTAACGATCTCAACGGAGGAGCTGTCAATGTTCAGCGAAGAGTGGTCGTTCCTACTCTCCTATGTGTCTATCCAAGAGTCTTTAATGGGAACAGGCCCTTTGGCCCGTCTAGACCTTGCCGACCTTGTCTTTTGCCTAGTCGTATCTACCCGCATCTGGATCGCAGCCTTCCCTACCTCTCTCAAACATCAAGTTGCAATTGTGACGTGGAAAACCCAGGGGCCATTTTGCACACAGCAAGATCCCATTAATAACATTCCCCCCGCCCCCCCACGTTTTCTGTTTTTAGTGTGACTATTAATGTAATTATGTGCAGCCCCCATCTGTCTGGGCGACACGCAACGAACAGCTTTTACTCGCCTTTATTGTGTTTCTTATTTCAAGATGCAGCACGGCAGCATTCCCTCCTGGCCCAACAAGCCCGCGCCGCCCAATCACACCCACGCGGCCAACTAACCCGCCAGCCCCAGCGTCTCTGCGGCGCGGCTGTGGAGGCCAAGTCACGGGACGTATTGAAGGACATCTGATTGCTCGGGGCACGGAGGGATACAGGGAGAGGGCAGGAGACTGGGGCTGAGAGGGAAAATTAGATCGGCCATGATGAAATGGTGGAGCAGACTCGATGGGCCTAGTCCTGTTTGTTTACCTTGGCGTCTTTGGAATGTGGAGCACCGGGCGGAAACCCATGTGGTCACGAGAGAATGTGCAGACTCCTTAAAGACCGCAGTGGAATTGATCCCGGGTGGCAGGTACTTCCGTAACATTATGCCAGCTGCTTCACTATCCGGTATCTTGATACCTGAGATAATACTAAACCAATACCAAACCGGTAAGGACCCAACAGCTCAAGTTCAAGTTTATTGCCATCTGGTCGTACATGTATACAACCAAACGAAACAATGTTCCTCCGGACCAGGGTGCACCCACAATGCACGTCTCGCACACAGCGCGTGAAGCAAAATATTACCATCAATAAGTCAACAAAATATAGTCATTAGTAACCCAGTTTCCCGACGTTGAAAAGTCTCATACCAGAGGGTATGCATTGAAGGTGAGGGGGGTAGTCTCAAAGGGGGGAAGTTTTTGAGTCAGACTGCCTGGTACCGTGGTAGAGGCAACTACTGTGTCTGAAAAGAGGATGCTGTCCAAGTTGCATGCCATCTTGGACAATGTCTCCCATCCACTACATAATGTACTGGTTGGGCACAGGAGTACATTCAGCCAGAGACTCATTCCACCGAGATGCAACACAGAGCATCATAGGAAGTCACTCCTGCCTGTGGCCATCAAACTTTACAACTCCTCCCTTGGAGGGTCAGACACCCTGAGCCAATAGGCTGGTCCTGGACTTATTTCCATCTGGCATAATTTACATATTATTATTTAATTATTTATGGTTTTATATTGCTATATTTATACTCTTTTCTTGGTTGGTGCAATTGTAATGGAACCCAATTTCCCTCGGGATCAATAAAGTATGTCTATTTATCTATCTATATTAGAGGCTTTTAAGAGACGTTTGGATAGGCACATGGATGTGAGGAAGATGGAGGGATATGGACATGGTGTAGGTAGGAGGGGGTTACTTTGCTTTTTAGCTGGTTCAGCACAACATTGTGGGCCGAATGGCCTGTTCCTGTGCTGTATGATTCAAAATGCGCGCAGCTCAGGTGAACAGTAAACAGCTCACTGTCCTGATCGTTGTCGTCGTGGCTACCCCTTGAGGTCGAGGACGATGGTCTTCGTTCTGTTGATCTACTTATGGGCTCTCAAGTGGCTTATGAGTCCAATCTTGGCTTTGAAAGTTCTTCCGCATTCAGGACAGGTAGTTCCAGATGGCAGATCGGGCTTTGGTTGTTGCTGCCTCACTTTCCATTTTCTTCTCTTTTCTTCTAATTCTGCACATCTGTTGGCTTCGAAAGTTGCTGTTCCTTCTCGGATGATGGCTTGCTAGAGTTTCCTGTGCTTGGCATTGGTGTCCCAATTGTTGATGTCGATGCTACCATTTCTTCATGTTGGCTTTTAAGACGTCTTTGAATCTCTTCTGTTGTCCCCCTCTTTTACGTTTGCCTTCTTTAAGCTGGGAGTAGAAGATTTGTTTCGGCCGACGTTCATCTTTCATCTGAACAACATGACCGCTCCATCTTATTGGTTCTTGATGATGTAGGCTTCAATGCTTGTTGTTTTTGCTTCATTTAGCACGCTGACGTTGGTTCTCCTAACATCCCAGCTGATATTTAAGATGTTTCGAAGACAGCGTTGATGGATCTTCTCAAGTGCCTTCACTGTCCTAATAATGGGACCTCGGTGGTGGTAGGGTATTCATTTGGCTCACAGCCAGAGGGAAGAATCTGTTACCCAGTCTGGCAGTCCACAGTCCTGAGCCCCCTGTACCCGCTTCCTGACTGTAGCAGGTGAAAGAGATTGTGGCGATCCCCAACAATACTTCAAGCCCTTCGCCTGCAATGCTCCCGGTAGCCGTCGCAAATAGTGGGGAGGGAGACCCTGGAGATCCTCTTGGCAGATTTTACTGTTCTCACTGTTTTTTTTACCATTCTGGGAGAGGTGAGCCTAGCCAGGATCCCCAGATGACAAATCCAGATCCAGGATCAGAATCAGGGGTCTAATATCGCCGGCATATGTCATGAAATCTGTTAACTTTGCGTCAGCAGTACAATGCAATGCATGATAAATAGAGAAAAAATGTGAATTACTGTAAGTTTACTGTAATTCAGTTTTTTCCCACTTTATTATTATATATTGCATTGTACTGCTGCAGAGTCAACACATATATATATGTATAATATTAAATTAAATAGTAGTGCAAAACCACAGTGTAACAGTGGAGGGTAGCCTCTGGAGTGGGACTTGAACCAACTCCGTTCTCTTACATAGAAAGGCATCCGTTAGTCTTGCGAGACCATGGATCTGTGCCTGGAAAGTCTTCACTCTCCAGGACGCAGGCCTGGGCAAGGTTGTATGGAAGACCGGCAGTTGCCCATGCTGCAAGTCTCCCCTCTCCACAACACCAATGTTGTCCAAGGGAAGGGCATTAGGACCCATACAGCTTGGCACCAGTGTCGTCGCAGAGCAATGTGTGGTTAATTGCCTTGCTCAAGGACACAACACGTTCTCTCGGCTGGGGCTCGAACTCACGACCTTCAGGTCACTAGTCCAATGCCTTAACCACTTGGCCACGTGCATAGAACAACCAACCTAACTGCAGCTTTGTCAGACCCAGGGCGGAAGGTCCTGTGTTTCCAAATATGCAGTACATTGTGTAAGCAACAGATGCCAAATGCTGGAGGAGTAACCGGAAAGGAATAAAGACTCAACGATTCAGGCCCAGTCCTGGTGAAGGGTCTGTTTATTGATTTCCATAGATGCTGCCTGGCATGCTGAGCGTGTGTAACTCTGGATTTCCAGCATCCATAGACTCTCTTGTGAATACGTGCATAAGTATATGTGTGTGTATTTGCAACTGTATGCTTCTCTCTCATTTGTGTGTCCATGTGCCTCCGTATATATCTATGTGTGTGTGTCTGTATGTGTGTGCCTCTCTTTGTCTTTCTATAATTGCGCTTTGCTTCTGAAAGTTTAAACATCCAGGTCTGTGCCCATATGCTTGTGTGTGTGTGTGTGTGTGTATATACCATTAGTGTCAATGTGTTTGTGTGGGTAAGTGTATTTATTGTCTGTGTGTGCCTCTCTGGGTGTATACTGTGTGTTTGTGTGTGTATTTATGTCTGTGTGTGGATCTCCGGGTGTATACTGTGTGTTTGTGTGTGTATTTATGTCTGTGTGTGTCTCTCTGGGTACATACTGTGTGTTTGTGTGTGTATTTATGTCTGTGTGCGTCTCTCTGGGTACATACTGTGTGTTTGTGTGTGTATTTAAGTCTGTGTGTGTATCTCCGGGTATATACTATGTGTTTGTGTATGTGTTTATGTCTGTGTGTGTCTCTCTGGGTACGTACTGTGTGTTTGTGTGTGTATTTATGTCTGTGTGTGTCTCTCTGGGTACATACTGTGTGTTTGTGTGTGTATTTATGTCTGTGTGTGTATCTCTGGGTGTATACTGTGTGTATTTATGTCTGTGTGTGTGTCTCTGGGTGTATACTGTGTGTCTGTGTGTGTATTTATGTCTGTGTGTGTCTCTCTGGGTGTATACTGTGTGTCTGTGTGTGTGTATTTATGTCTGTGTGTGTCTCTGTAGGTACATACTGTGTGTCTGTGTGTGTATCTCTGGGTGTATACTGTGTGTCTGTGTGTGTATTTATGTCTGTGTGTGTATCTCTGGGTATATACTGTGTGTCTGTGTGTGTCTCTGGGTGCATACTGTGTGTCTGTGTGTCTCTGGGTACATACTGTGTGTCTGCGTGTGTCTCTGGGTGTATACTGTGTGTCTGTGTGTCTCTGGGTACATACTGTGTGTCTGTGTGTGTCTCTGGGTGCATACTGTGTGTCTGTGTGTCTCTGGGTACATACTGTGTGTCTGTGTGTGTCTCTGGGTGTATACTGTGTGTCTCTGTCTCTCTGGGTACATACTGTGTGTGTGTGTGTGTGTCTCTGGGTGTATACTGTGTGTCTGTGTGTGTCTCTCTGGGTACATACTGTGTGTCTGTGTGTGTATACTGTGTGTTTGTGTGTCTCTGGGTGTATACTGTGTGTCTGTGTGTGTCTCTGGGTGTATACTGTGTGTTTCTGTATGTATTTATGTCTGTGTGTGTCTCTCTGGGTATATACTGTGTGTTTCTGTATGTATTTCTGTCTGTGTGTGTATCTCTGGGTGTATACTGTGTACTTGTGTGTGTATTTATGTCAGTGTGTGTATCTCTGGGTGTATACTGTCTGTTTGTGTGTGTATTTATGTCTGTGTGTGTATCTCTGGGTGTATACTGTGTGTTTGTGTGTGTATTTATAGTCTGTGTGTGTTTGTCTGGGTATATACTGTGTGTTTGTGTGTGTATTTATGTCTGCGTGTGTGTCTCTCTGGGTGTATACTGTGTGTTTGTGTGTGTATTTATGTCTGTGTGTGTCTCTCTGGGTACATACTGTGTATTTGTGTGTGTATTTATGTCTGTGTGTGTATCTCTGGGTATATACTGTGTGTTTGTGTGTGTATTTATTGTCTGTGTGTGTATCTCTGGGTATGTACTGTGTGTTTCTGTATGTACTTATGTCTGTGTGTGTATCTCTGGGTGTATACTGTGTGTCTGTGTGTGTCTCTCTGGGTGTATACTGTGTGTCTGTGTGTGTATCTTTGGGTACATACTGTGTGTCTGTGTGTGTCTCTGGGTGTATACTGTGTGTCTGTGTGTCTCTGGGTACATACTGTGTGTCTGTGTGTCTCTGGGTGTATACTGTGTGTCTGTGTGTGTCTCTCTGGGTATATACTGTGTGTCTGTGTGTGTATCTCTGGGTGTATACTGTGTGTCTGTGTGTGTATTTATGTCTGTGTGTGTATCTCTGGGTATATACTGTGTGTCTGTGTGTGTCTCTGGGTGCATACTGTGTGTCTGTGTGTGTCTCTGGGTGTATACTGTGTGTCTGTGTCTCTCTGGGTGTATACTGTGTGTCTGTGTGTCTCTGGGTACATACTGTGTGTCTGTGTGTGTCTCTGGGTGTATACTGTGTGTCTGTGTGTCTCTGGGTACATACTGTGTGTCTGTGTGTGTCTCTGGGTGTATACTGTGTGTCTGTGTGTGTCTCTCTGGGTACATACTGTGTGTCTGTGTGTGTCTCTGGGTGTATACTGTGTGTCTGTGTGTGTCTCTCTGGGTACATACTGTGTGTCTGTGTGTGTCTCTGGGTGTATACTGTGTGTCTGTGTGTGTCTCTCTGGGTACATACTGTGTGTCTGTGTGTGTCTCTGGGTGTATACTGTGTGTCTGTGTGTCTCTGGGTACATACTGTGTGTCTGTGTGTCTCTGGGTGTATACTGTGTGTCTGTGTGTGTGTCTCTGGGTACATACTGTGTGTTTCTGTGTGTCTCTCTGGGTATATACTGTGTGTTTCTGTATGTATTTATGTCTGTGTGTGTCTCTCTGGGTGCATACTGTTTGTCTGTGTGTGTCTCTGGGTGTATACTGTGTGTCTGTGTGTCTCTGGGTACATACTGTGTGTCTGTGTGTGTCTCTGGGTGTATACTGTGTGTCTGTGTCTCTGGGTACATACTGTGTGTCTGTGTGTGTCTCTGGGTGTATACTGTGTGTCTGTGTGTCTCTGGGTGTATACTGTGTGTCTGTGTCTCTGGGTACATACTGTGTGTCTGTGTGTGTCTCTGGGTGTATACTGTGTGTCTGTGTGTCTCTGGGTACATACTGTGTGTCTGTGTGTGTCTCTGGGTGTATACTGTGTGTCTGTGTGTCTCTGGGTACATACTGTGTGTCTGTGTGTCTCTGGGTGTATACTGTGTGTCTGTGTGTGTCTTTGGGTACATACTGTGTGTCTGTGTGTCTCTGGGTACATACTGTGTGTCTGTGTGTGTCTCTGGGTGTATACTGTGTGTCTGTGTGTGTCTCTCTGGGTACATACTGTGTGTCTGTGTGTGTCTCTGGGTGTATACTGTGTGTCTGTGTGTGTGTCTCTCTGGGTGTATACTGTGTGTCTGTGTGTCTCTGGGTACATACTGTGTGTCTGTGTGTGTCTCTGGGTGTATACTGTGTGTCTGTGTGTCTCTGGGTACATACTGTGTGTCTGTGTGTCTCTCTGGGTGTATACTGTGTGTCTGTGTGTCTCTGGGTGTATACTGTGTGTCTGTGTGTGTCTTTGGGTACATACTGTGTGTCTGTGTGTGTCTCTGGGTGTATACTGTGTGTCTGTGTGTGTGTCTCTCTGGGTGTATACTGTGTGTCTGTGTCTCTGGGTACATACTGTGTGTCTGTGTGTGTCTCTCTGGGTGTATACTGTGTGTCTGTGTGTCTCTGGGTACATACTGTGTGTCTGTGTGTGTCTCTGGGTGTATACTGTGTGTCTGTGTGTCTCTGGGTACATACTGTGTGTCTGTGTCTCTGGGTCTGTGTGTCTGTGTGTGTCTCTGGGTGTATACTGTGTGTCTGTGTCTCTGGGTACATACTGTGTGTCTGTGTGACTCTGGGTGTATACTGTGTGTCTGTGTCTCTGGGTCTGTGTGTCTGTGTGTGTCTCTGGGTGTATACTGTGTGTCTGTGTCTCTGGGTACATACTGTGTGTCTGTGTGTCTCTGGGTGTATACTGTGTGTCTGTGTGTGTCTCTGGGTGTATACTGTGTGTCTGTGTGTCTCTCTGGGTACATACTGTGTGTCTGTGTGTGTCTCTCTGGGTGTATACTGTGTGTCTGTGTGTCTCTGGGTACATACTGTGTGTCTGTGTGTGTCTCTGGGTGTATACTGTGTGTCTGTGTGTCTCTGGGTACATACTGGGTGTCTGTGTCTCTGGGTCTGTGTGTCTGTGTGTGTCTCTGGGTGTATACTGTGTGTCTGTGTCTCTGGGTACATACTGTGTGTCTGTGTGACTCTGGGTGTATACTGTGTGTCTGTGTCTCTGGGTCTGTGTGTCTGTGTGTGTCTCTGGGTGTATACTGTGTGTCTGTGTCTCTGGGTACATACTGTGTGTCTGTGTGTCTCTGGGTACATACTGTGTGTCTGTGTGTGTCTCTCTGGGTGTATACTGTGTGTCTGTCTGTGTCTCTGGGTCTGTGTGTCTGTGTGTGTCTCTGGGTACATACTGTGTGTCTGTGTGTGTCTCTCTGGGTGTATACTGTGTGTCTGTGTGTGTCTCTGGGTACATACTGTGTGTCTGTGTGTGTCTCTCTGGGTGTATACTGTGTGTCTGTGTGTGTCTCTGGGTACATACTGTGTGTCTGTGTGTCTCTGGGTGTATACTGTGTGTCTGTGTGTGTCTCTGGGTACATACTGTGTGTCTGTGTGTGTCTGGGTACATACTGTGTGTGTCTGTGTGTGTCTCTGGGTGTATACTGTGTGTCTGTGTGTCTCTGGGTGTATACTGTGTCTGTGTCTCTGGGTCTGTGTGTCTGTGTGTGTCTCTCTGGGTGTATACTGTGTGTCTGTGTGTGTCTCTGGGTACATACTGTGTGTCTGTGTGTCTCTGGGTGTATACTGTGTGTCTGTGTGTGTCTGGGTACATACTGTGTGTGTCTGTGTGTGTCTCTCTGGGTGTATACTGTGTGTCTGTGTGTGTCTCTGGGTACATACTGTGTGTCTGTGTCTCTGGGTCTGTGTGTCTCTGGGTGTATACTGTGTGTCTGTGTGTGTCTCTGGGTACATACTGTGTGTCTGTGTGTCTCTGGGTGTATACTGTGTGTCTGTGTGTGTCTCTGGGTACATACTGTGTGTCTGTGTGTGTCTGGGTACATACTGTGTGTCTGTGTGTGTCTGTGTGTGTCTGGGTACATACTGTGTGTGCGTCTGTGCGTCTGTGTGAGTGATACTGGGTTGCTCCCCCCCCTTCCCTTTGTTCCGTCCCTTTTCACATGCTCTTCATCAGTAACCCCCCCCCCCCCCCCGGTTGTGACAAGACGTTATCTTGTCTATTCTGCTTGGCCCACCCTGCTGTGCGTTGGCAGCTGTTTCTGTTTTTAGTTCAGCGTCTCAAGTGCAATGCTGCTGTTCTTTGTTGTGGTCTGGCATCCTGCAGAGAGCCAGTTGTCAGTGTTTGTGGGGGACGGGGGACACTTTCCCATTTTGTACCCCCAGTCACTTTTCAAATTCGTTTCTGGAACGTGAGCGTCGATGGTCCGGACGGATTTTATGACTATCATTGACAAGGTGGCGGTGAGACTATTTCTTGAACGCTCTCCACTTCAAAGTTCAAAAGTTCACATTAAATTTATTATCAACCATATACAACCCTGAGATTCCTTTTCCTGCGGGCATACCCAACAAATCTATAGAATTGTAGCCATAACGGGATTAATGAAAGACCGCTCAACTTGGGTGTTCAAACCAGAGGGCAGAAGACAACAAACTGTTCAAGTACAAGAAGAATAAATAAATAATAATAAATAAATTATAAATAAATATTGAGAACATGAGATGAAGAGCCCGAGAAAGTGAATCCATTGGTTGTGGGAACATTTCAATGCTGGGGCGAGTGAAGTTTTGGTTCGAGAGCCTGATGGTTGAGTGGTAATAACTGTTCCTGAACCTGGTGGTGTGAGTCCTGAGGCTCCTGTACCTTCTTCCCGATGGCAGCAGTGAGAAGAGAGCATGTCCTGGGTGGTGGGGGTCCCTGATGACGGATGCTGCTTTCCTGCGACAGTGTTTCATGCTGATGTGCTCAATGGCTAGGAGGGCTGGTCAGCTCAGTCGCGTTACAGCCGGCGATCACGAGCGGGGCTCGATTCCCACTGCTGTCTCTGAGGAGTTTGCACGTTCTCCCTGTGACCGTGTGGGTTTCCTCCGGGTGCTCACGTTTCCTCCCACAGTCCAAAGACGTACCGGTTAGCGTTAGTAAGTTGTGGGCATGCTCTGTTGGCACCAGAAATATGCCAGTCCTCGGACTGTGTTGGTTATTGACATAAAAATGACACATTTTGCTCTATGTATCTCCACTTTCCACGGGGATCGCTCCCTCCATGATTCCCTTGTCCATCATCCCTCCTCACTAATTTCCCTCCCGGCACTTTTCCCTGCAAGCGGCCCAAGTTCTACATATACCTCCTCCCTCACGTCCATTCAGGGCCCCAAACAGTCCTTCTGGGTGAGGCAACACTTCACCTGTGAATCTACTGGAGTTGTTTATCGTGTCTGGGTCTCCCAATGGGGCCTCCTCTACAATGGTGAGACCCGTCGTAAATTGGGGGACTGATCCGTCAAGCGTCTCCGCATCATCTGCCCCAAGCAGGACCTCCCGGTGGCCAAACGTTTTAATTCCCATTCCCATTCCCTTTCCAACATGTTGGTCCGTGGCCTCCTCTTGTGCCAAGACGAGGCCACACTCAGAGTGGAGCAGCAACAGTTTATATTGCGTCTGGGTAGCCTCCAACCTGATGGCATGAATATCGATCTCTCCTTCTGGTAAAAAAACTCCTGCCCCCTCCCCCTTTTCTCTCTGACCTTATACCTCTTCTCACCTGCCTATTTCTTCTCCCTGGGTCCTCTCCTCCTCCCCTTTCTCCTCTGGTCCACTCTCCTCTCCTATCAGATTCCTTCCTCTCCACCTTGACCTTTCCCACCCATCTGGCTTCACCTATCACCTTCCAGCCAGCCCCCGCCCTCCCCAACCTTTTTATTCTGGCATCCTCCCCCTTCCCTCTCTGTCCTGATGAAGGGTCTCGACCCGAAATCTCGACTCTTTATTCATTTCCAAAGATCCTGCCTGACCTGCTGAGTTCCTCCAGCCCTTTGTGTATGTTGTGCGTTTCAAAAGTTTCCAGATTCATGTGAATCTTATAAAATATCTTTTCTTCCGGTGAAGGTGTTCCCGTGGTGCTGTTTGGGGAGGAAGTTCAGGATTTAGACTCAGTGATGTTAAAGATTGCCGATATGTTTGCAGGTTTGGGATGGAGCGTTGCTTAATGTGACTGCCACTAATGGTGTTCTCCTAGCCTTCTAGGTGGAGGAGGGTGGCAGGTTTTAGAAACATAGAAAACCTACAGCACAATACAGTCCCTTTGGCCCACAATGCTGTGCTGAACATGTACTTACTTTAGAAATTACCTATGGTTACCCATAGCCCTCTGTTTTTCTAAGCTCCGTGTACCTATCCAGGAGTCTCTTAAAAGACTCCATTTTATCGCCTCCACCACCGTCACCGGCAGCCCATTCCACACATTCACCACTCATTGCGTAAAAAACTTATCCCTGACATCTCCTCTGTACCTGTTTCCAAGCGCCTTAAAACTGTGCCCTCTCCTGTTAGCCATTTCAGCCCTGGGGAAAAGCCTCTGACTATCCACATGATCAATGCCTCTCATCATCTTGTACACCTCTATCAGGTCATCTCTCATCCTCCATCGCTCCAAGGAAAAAGGCCAAGTTCACTCAATCTATTCTCATAAGGCATGCTCCCTAATCCAGGCAACGTCCTTGTAAATCTCCTCTGCACCATTTCTAAAGTTTCCACATCCTTCCTGTAGTGAGGTACTCCAAGTGGGGTCTGACCAGGGTCCTATAAAGCTGTAACATTACCTCAAGGCTCTTGAACTCAGTCCCACGGTTGATGAAGGCCAATGCATCGTATGCCTTTTTAATCTCAGAGTCAACCTGCGCAGCGTCTATTGACATGGACCCTCAGATCCCTCTGATCCTTCACACTGCCAATATCAAGAGACGGAGATACGAGAAACCCAAATGTCAGAATCTGGGGCCAAGCACGCAGACTGCTGGAGGAACTCAGTGGGTCAGGTCAAGTGGCATCTGTGGGGGGAGAGGGTTGGTCGAGGTTTCGGACGGAGACGCGGCACTGGGACGTCAGGTGGCGACGCCGTGTCATGGCCTGAAATGTCGACTCCACAGATGCTGCCTGACCTGCTGAGTCTCCCCTCTCCCCCCACCCACCCCGTCACCCCGTCAGTCTGCTTCTTGCTGGAAACCGAGGAATGTCGTGGTGAAGGTGACTGAGAAAGACGGGGACAGGATGAAGCAAGGTCACGATGAAGCAGGACGGTTGTGTAACAAACAGTATGAAAACAAAGAGAGAGCCCGGGGGCTGGGGGGGAAGAGGGGGGAGAGGGAGAGAAGGAAGGTGAGAAATAGAGGGGAAAGAATAGGGGTGGAGAGAGAATGGGGAGAGGGGGAGGAAGAGTGGGAGAGAGAAAGGGCGAGAGAGAGGGAATGAGGTACAGAGAGAAAGGGAAAGAGGTAGAGAGACAGGGAGAAAAAAAGGAGGAGAGAGCGGGGGTGGAGAAAATGGGGAGGGGGGAGAGAGGGAGGAAGAGTGGGCGAGGGGAGAGAGACAGGGTGAAGGAGAGAGAGGGGGAGAGGGGGCAGAGATCGAGGGAATAGAGAGAGGCAGAGAGAGATAAGGAGAGGGGGAGAAGAGGAATTGAGGGGACAGAGAGAAGGGTAGAGAGAGAGGGGTAGAGAGAGAAGGTAAGTGATGAACATAGGAGAAGAGGGGAGAGAAAGAGGACGGAGAGGGAGGAAGAGGGCAAGAGATAGAGAGAGAAGAAAGAAATTGAGATGGAGAGAAAGAAAGAGAAAATTCAACCCAGCAGGCTAACTATAGCCTATTGTTTCCGTTGCCAGTACCCTGTGGCGATAAATTTTTCTCCTGTTAATTTGCAGTCCTTATTAAACACAGCCCGGGGGGGGGGGCGGGGGCTCACCGGGTTTAGTAGGGCTCACCACCAGTAGTCCACTGGGGTCAGGTCAGCTCAGGATAAAACATATCCACAACATTTTATCCTCAGCTGACCTCTCCGTCTCCGTCTGTGGGTCTGTGGTCGGGGCAGGACTGGGTGTCAGGGTAGAACAGTTCAAAGTCACAACCTTTAACAAGTGCTGGACTGGTCCCAGCACAGGGAACAGACTGAGTGAGGGAGGGAGGGAGGGAGAGAGAGGGAGATGGAGGGAGGGAGAGGGAGAGAGGGAGAGAGGGAGAAAGAGATAGAGGGAGGGAGAAAGAGATAGAGAGAGGGAGATGGAGTGAGAGAGGGAGAGAGAGATAGAGGGAGGGAGATGGAGTGAGAGAAGGAAGGACAGAGGAAGGGAGGGAGAGAGATGAATAGAGGGAGAGGGAGGGAGGGAGGGAGAGAGATAGAGGGAGGGAGAGAGAGAGAGAGGGAGATGGAGTGAGAGAGGGAAGGACAGAGGAAGGGAGGGAGAGAGATGAATAGAGGGAGAGGGAGGGAGGGAGAGAGAGATAGAGATAGAGGGAGAGGGGGAGAGAGAGATGGAGGGAGGGAGAGAGAGAGAGATGGAGTGAGAGAGGGAAGGAGAGAGGAAGGGAGGGAGAGAGATGAATAGAGGGAGAGGGAGGGAGGGAGGGAGAGAGATAGAGGGAGAGGGGGAGAGAGAGATGGAGGGAGGGAGAGAGAGAGATGGAGTGAGAGAGGGAAGGAGAGAGGAAGGGAGGGAGAGAGATGAATAGAGAGGGAGGGAGGGAGGGAGGGAGAGATGGAGACAGAAGGAGAGGGGGAGAGAGAGATGGAGGGAGGGAGAGAGAGAGGGACACAGAGTGAGTGAGGGAAGGAGAGAGGAAGGGAGGGAGAGAGATGGATAGAGCGAGAGGGAGAGAGAGAGGAAGAAAGAGGGGGAGAGGGAGTTCGAGATGGAGATGATGAGAGAGAGGGAGGGAGAGGTGGAAGGAGGGAGAGAGAGTTAGAGAGGGAGGGACACGGGGAGTGAGAGAAGGAAGGAGAGAGAAAGGGAGGGAGAGAGATGAATAGAGGGAGAGGGATGGAGGGAGGGAGAGAGATAGAGGGAGATAGAGGGAGAGGGGGAGAGCGAGATGGAGGGAGGGAGGGAGAGAGAGAGGGACACAGAGTGATAGAGGGAAGGAGAGAGGAAGGGAGGGAGGGAGATGATAGAGAGAGGGATGCAGAGAGGGGAGGGAGAGAGAGTTGGGGAGAGGGGGAGGGGAGAGTGGGAGACAGAGAGAGAGAATGAGAAAGAGCAAGAGGGAGAGTGAAGAATGGACAAAGAGAGGGAGAGAGAGAGAGAAGGAGAGGGAGAAAGAGAGGGAGAAGGAAGGATGGACGGAGAGAGAGAGCAATCAGGAGCAAGACAGCAGAAAGCAGACCAGGAGAAAGAAATAGCCTCTGCTTTTTTAATGCTTATTTGGAATTGGCCACTGTAGTCAGTTATCTCTACTCTAATGGGATAAATTCCTTTGGCTTTTTGTATTGCTGTTTTAATTTGGATTGCAAACGTCCAGGACAGTTGCCAGCTGCTGCCGAAGAGAAGATTGGCTGGTATTTCCCTCACAGAAGTCCAGCCGAATACCTTCTGAGGCGTAAACACACAGAGAACTAAATGGAGACGGGGTTTTCAGGAAGGAACTGGATGTGCAATTAAGGAAATAATTTGTGGGGCTGCGGGGAAATTGCAGGGAAATGGGACTAACAGGATTGTTCAGCCAGACGCTGGCACAGAGCCAGGGGGCCAGACAGCCTCTCTGATTCTGCTGTAGAAATTTACACAATAAGATCCCATAAATGGAGGGAGAATAAATGCCATTTAATTGCCTGTTGAATAATCCAATATAATCTCTCATCAGTACCCAAGAAAAAAAATCATCCCAAAGTTGAGATTGAAACCAGAGCTGGTTCCTGCTTCCCTTTCTCCCATGGTCCACTCTCCTCTCCAATCAGATTCCTTCTTCTTTAGCCCTTTACCTCTTCCACCTATCAACTCCCAGCTTCTTACTTCATCTCCCCCCCCGACTCCATTATCCTTCTCACCTGGTCTCACCTGGTCTCACCTGGTCTCACCTGGTCTCACCTATCACCTGCCAGCTTGCACCCTTTCCCTTCTCCCCCAACCCTTCTTCGGCCCCCTCCCTTTCCAGTCCTGACGGAGAGGGTCCCAGCCTAAAACCTCAGCTGCTTTACTCCCCTCCCGACCTGCTGGGTTTCTCCAGCATTTTGCATGTGCTGTGCTGGTCTAGGGGTGCTGGAACCAGAGGCCAATGACCAGCGTCAACCCAGTCTCTTGGTGTTAAAGATCGGGCAAATAGTGACCCCACAGTGAGCCTCACGGTGATAGGGCCCCTCATGGAGAAGGTATCTGCGAGGGGCCTATCACTGTGTGGCTCGCTGTGGCAGGCGGGCAGGCCTCTGTGGCCGTGTGGAGTCTCTCTCTTTTGGTGTCTGCCTTTCTTAAAGGCAAAGTGTGGTCAAGCTAAATAATGATTTGATTTAGTTGTTTACTGCTCTTAACTTTTCATGTCCTTATTTGGGAAGCATCTTCGCTTTACAGAACTTTTTTTTTAAACATGCGCCTAAGACTTCTGCGCAGTGTTGTACATCTTTCTCTCCTTCCACCTCCTTAAACTGGCTTCTCTCCCCTTCCCTTCCGGTCCCGAGGAGGGGTCTTGGCCCGAAGTGTTGACTCTTTATTGCTCTCCATAGATGTTCATCCATTTCCATAGATGCTGCCTGACCTGCTGGGTTTCTCCAGCATTTTGTGTGTTCTGCGCTGGTCTAGAGGCGTTGGATCCAGTCGCCGGGCGTTGGGCTGGTGACTGCCAAACTCCTAGGCAGAAAGCTCCAAGGACCTCTGATCCAGGCAGCACCCTGGTAGATCTCCTCTCCACCCTCTCTAAAGCTTCCACGTCCTACCGGTCATCTGCTAACCAAGTGTGGTCCAGCCAGGGCCTGACCGAGCTGCAACGTCACCTCACAGCTCTCGGCCTCTCAGTCCTCCTTAAGGGTTGTAGGGAAATGGAAGATGCAGTACTGTGCAAAAGTCTTACGCATTTATATATATAAAACTAGGGTACCTAAGACCTTTGCACGGTACTGTATTTTGTTAACGTGGAGTGGAGAGCGAGTTTGTAAATCTGGCGGGAGCAAAGGATGTTGGGAATGGTGAGGGTGGAGCGCTGCGGGAGAGAAGGAGAGCCAGGGGTGGGGAATGGTGTGGGTGCAGACACACCCAGCCCTGAGACACCATCATTTGATTCCAAACAATTGGTTTATTGATCATTACAGAGTGTCTCTCTGGTGCTTCCCGCTCCCTCCCCTCTCCTTCCCCTTTTCCCAACCATGATTCCCCTCTCCCTGCCCCCTTCCCCCTCTCAGTCCACAATAGAGACCCAGGTCAGAATCAGGTTTATCATCACTCACACATGTCATGAAATTAGCTTTTTTGTGGCAGCTGTACAGTGCAATACATCAAATTACTACAGTACTGTACAAAACTCTTAGGTACCCCAGCTTGCTTTCTCTCTCTCTTTGTGTGTGTGTGTGTGTGTGTGTGTGTGTGTGTGTTGGCACGAGGCCAAATGGTTAAGACGTCGGTCTAGTGATTTGAAGGTCACTAGTTCGAGCCCCAGCTGAGGCAACGTGTTTGTGTCCTTGTGCAAGGCACTTAACCACACATTTCTCTGCGACGACACTGGTGCCAAGCTGTATGGGTCCTAATGCCCTTCCCTTAGACAATGTCAGTGGCGTGGAGATGGGAGACTTGCATACTTGCAATTGTCTTCCATACAACCTTGCCCAGGCCTGCGCCCTGGAAACCCTCCGAGGCGTAATCATGGTCTCATGGGACTAACGGATGCCTATATAAATATATATATAGATATATATATATACTCTCCTCTCCTAACAGATTCCTTCCTCTCCAGCCCTTGACCTTTTCCACTCAACAGGCTTCACCTGCAGGCTAGCAGAGGAAAGGAGCGCCTTACACCTCCTTTGGCAGAGATGTATCTCCATCTCCAATATAGAAGAACCAATGAAAGTCAAACACCATGTAACTGCCAGTTGAATAATCTAGGACGATCTCTTACCAGGACCTAACAAAAAATCATTATCCCAATGTTGATATTGAAGTTGGAGATGGGGCCCTTCCTCCTTTGCTTTACTCCATGGTCCACTGTCCTCTTCAGTTAGATTCTTTCTTCTTCAGATTTCATCTCTTCCACCTATCCCCTCCTTCTATCACCTTCCAGCTATTCCTCTTCCGCTCCCTCCCCTTTCAGCTGAACATGATTGGTCTATTTCACTCTGGATGTCCAGAGTGAGGAAAAAAAACCTGGAAAAACGTTGCCAGCATGTTCAGGTTTTTTGCATTCTCTCCAAAAATCCCTTCCTTTCCTGTCCTGAAGAAGGCCCTCAGCCCGAAAGGTTGACTATCTATTCGTTTCCGTAGATGCTGCCCGACCTGCTGAGTTCCTCCAGCACTTTTGTCTGTGTTGCTCCGGGTTTTAAAGGATGTGGTGGGGGTGGTGGGGTGGCTCGGTAGTGTAATGGTTAGCACAACGCTTCACAGTACAGGCGACCCGGCTTCGCTTCATGCGCTGCCTGTAAGGAGGTTGTACCTTCTCCCCAGGACGGCGTTGGTTTCCTCCGGGTGCTCCAGTTTCCTCCCACAGTCCAAAGGCATAGTGGTTGGTAGGTTAATTGGTCATTGTGAATTGTCCCGTGATTAGATCGGGGGATTGCAAGGCAGTGTGTCTCGAAGGGCCAAATCCGTGCTGTATCTCAATAAGTAAATAAATAAATTGTACGTGTAACACACATAAAAGTTGCTGGTGAACGCAGCAGGCCAGGCAGCATCTCTAGGAAGAGGTACAGTCGACGTTTCGGGCTGAGACCCTTCGTCCTGACGAAGGGTCTCGAGTCTCGGCCCGAAGCGTCAGTCCTGATGAAGGGTCTCGGCCCGAAACGTCGACGGTACAGCTTCCTAGAGATGCTGCCTGACCTGGGCATTCACCAGCAACTCTTATGCGTGTTGCTTGAAATTCCAGCATCTGCAGATTTCCTCGTGTTTGCGTTTTAAAATCCTACGTGTGTTGCTTTCGATTTTCACCGCCAGCGGAGTCTCTTGTGTTTATGATTCTGTTATACACATCGGATCATTACACACTGGAACAATAACAATGCAGAACAGAGTGTACCAGCCACAGAGAAAGTGCCGGACAGACACACGATAATAGGCACAACCATAACGAGGTAGACCGTCAACGAGGAGGGGATAGATGAGGAAGAGATGAAAAGCTGAAGAAGAAAGAATCTAATTGGAGAGGACAGTGGACCATGGGGTAAAGGGAAGGAGGGGCCCCATCTCCAACTTCAATATCAACATTGGGATAATGATTTTTTAGTGGGTCCTGGTGAGAGATCCTACAAGATTATTCACTGGCACTTTCATTGGTTCTTCTATATTGCATGGGTGGTGGGATGGAGATACGTCTCTGCCAAAAGAGGTGTAAGGAGCTCCTTCCCTCCGCTAGCCTGCAGGTCACCCTTGGGCGAGGTGTAGCACCTGCTTAGCCCCCGATCAGGGTCACGTGAAGCCATGGGGGCAGGTGGTGGATGGTCGTACGAGCAGCCGGTGCAGATCACAAGTCCTGGTTATGCGACCACTGACACCAGGCTGACAATCTCTGAAGAATATTGATAATGGCTGGGGGCACCCGTCTTGTAAAGACACTGCCCAGAGGAAGGCAATGGCAAAGCACTTCTGTAGAAAAACTTGCTGAGAACAATCATGGTTATGGAAAGACCATGAAGACCCATGTCAAATGCCTGGGAGAATGAGGAGAAAAAGTCAGTCTTGTGTCCTCTTTTGACTGCTGCTCACAGTCAAAGAAAAGCACAAAGTAGAAACAAGCCCTTCCACCCAATGTGTCTGCACTGACTACTAACTACCCACCGAAAAGTTCAAAGTAAATTTTATTATCAAAGTGCATACACAACCCTGAGCACCTTACACCTCCTTTGGCAGAGACGTATCTCCACCCCACCACCCCGGCAATGTAGAAGAACCAAAGAAAGTCAAACACTATTTCAGTGCCAGTGAATAATCCAGGACAATCTAGGACTTAGCAAAAAATCATTATTGCAATGTTGATACTGAGATTAGAGATGGGACCCCTCCTCCTTTGCTTTACTTCATGGTCCACTGTCCTCGCCAATTAGATTCTTCCTTCTTCACTCCTCAGCTTATAAAATGTGGTGCACACAACTCAGTTCGTTGATATCACTGGCATATATAGCGAAATTTGTTGTTATGTGGCAGCAGCACATAATACTTCTCAATAAAAACTGTAAATTACAGTAAGTATATGGTCTACAAAATCCAATGTGGGGACAGTAACAAATATTATGTCAGCCAAACTGGGAGAAAGCTATTTATGAACATGAATTGGCTGTCAAGCAACAAGACCAACTCTCCCTAGTCGCTACCCATGTAGATCGAGAGGGGCACAAATTCGACCGGGCATCGGTGAAAGTCATAGCACAAGCAGACATGCGGCTTGCAAGAGAATTCCTAGAAGCGTGGTTTTCCGCAAACAGTTCTACACGCAGACATGTAGACTTTGATCCTATTTATAAGCCAAAGCGGGCAAAATTCCAGACCACAATGCACAGCGTTTGCCACGCAACCAATCAGCAACAAGGCTTCCTGCCCACATCACAGTTGAGTTTCCAAAATGATGACCAATCAGCTGATTGATAGTATATAAAGGCCAAGCACTCGGAAGACACACCATAATTATCACCGCTTTGATGATGTCAAAATGACGACAAAACGTTTCTCCAACTTAACTCAACTATAGATCACATATACAGTATATTAAATTAAATAAGCAGAGCAAAAAATAGCAAAAAAAGTAGTGAGGTAGTGATCATGGTAATGTATATTTATAAATTGGATAGCGGAGAGGAAGAAGCTGAATCGTTGAGTGTGTGCCTTCAGGCTTCTGTACCTCCTCCCTGATGGTAGCAACGAGAAGCGGGCATGTCCTGGGTGGTGGGGGTCCTTAATGATGGACGCCGCCTTTCTGAAGTTTCGCTCCTTGACGATGTCCTGGATACTACGGAGGCTGGTGCCCGTGATGGAGCTGACTGAGTTGTCAACTCTCTACAGCTCACTTCAATCCTGCGCAGTAGCCCCCTCGCCCCATACCAGATGGTGATGTAGCCAATCAGAATTCTTCCACAGTACCTCTGTACAAATTTTGCAAGTGTTTTCGGCACAAAATCTCCCCGAAGTCCCAATGAAATATAGCCTAATGCTAGGTAAAGCCCTCCCCAGCACTGAGCACGTCTACAAGGAGCATTGCTACAAGAAAACACCATCCATCCTTAAGGACCGCCACCGTCCAAGCCATCCTCACTTTTCACTTATGCTGTTGGGAAAGAAGGACAGGAGCCTTAGGTGCCACACCACCAGGTTCAGGAAGAGTTATTATCCTTCAGCCATCAGGCTCCTGAACCAGCGTGGATAATGTCACTCACCCCAACTCCGAACTGATTCCACACGTCAGACTCCTGAACCAGTGTGGATAACTTCATTCACCCCAACTCCGAACTGATTCCACACGTCAGACTCCTGAACCAGTGTGGATAACTTCACTCACCCCAACTCCGAACTGATTCAACACGTCAGACTCCTGAACCAGTGTGGATAACTTCACTCACCCCAACTCCGAACTGATTCCACACGTCAGACTCCTGAACCACTGTGGATAACTTCACTCACCCCAACTCCGAACTGATTCCACACGTCAGGCTCCTGAACCAGTGTGGATAACTTCACTCACCCCAACTCCGAACTGATTCCACACGTCAGACTCCTGAACCAGTGTGGATAACTTCACTCACCCCAACTCCGAACTGATTCCACACGTCAGACTCCTGAACCACTGTGGATAACTTCACTCACCCCAACTCCGAACTGATTCCACACGTCAGGCTCCTGAACCAGTGTGGATAACTTCACTCACCCCAACTCCGAACTGATTCCACACGTCAGACTCCTGAACCAGTGTGGATAACTTCACTCACCCCAACTCCGAACTGATTCCACACGTCAGACTCCTGAACCAGTGTGGATAACTTCACTCACCCCAACTCCGAACTGATTCCACAAGTCAGACTCCTGAACCAGTGTGGATAACTTCACTCACCCCAACTCCGAACTGATTCAACACGTCAGACTCCTGAACCAGTGTGGATAACTTCACTCACCCCAACTCCGAACTGATTCCACACGTCAGACTCCTGAACCACTGTGGATAACTTCACTCACCCCAACTCTGAACTGATTCCACACGTCAGGCTCCTGAACCAGTGTGGATAACTTCACTCACCCCAACTCCGAACTGATTCCACACGTCAGACTCCTGAACCAGTGTGGATAACTTCACTCACCCCAACTCCGAACTGATTCCACACGTCAGACTCCTGAACCAGTGTGGATAACTTCACTCACCCCAACTCCGAACTGATTCAACACGTCAGACTCCTGAACCAGTGTGGATAACTTCACTCACCCCAACTCCGAACTGATTCAACACGTCAGACTCCTGAACCAGTGTGGATAACTTCACTCACCCCAACTCCGAACTGATTCAACACGTCAGACTCCTGAACCAGTGTGGATAACTTCACTCTCCCCAACTCCGAACTGATTCCACACGTCAGACTCCTGAACCAGTGTGGATAACTTCACTCACCCCAACTCCGAACTGATTCAACACGTCAGACTCCTGAACCAGTGTGGATAACTTCACTCACCCCAACTCCGAACTGATTCCACACGTCAGACTCCTGAACCAGTGTGGATAACTTCACTCACCCCAACTCCGAACTGATTCAACACGTCAGACTCCTGAACCAGTGTGGATAACTTCACTCACCCCAACTCCGAACTGATTCCACACGTCAGACTCCTGAACCAGTGTGGATAACTTCACTCACCCCAACTCCGAACTGATTCAACACGTCAGACTCCTGAACCAGTGTGGATAACTTCACTCACCCCAACTCCGAACTGATTCAACACGTCAGACTCCTGAACCAGTGTGGATAACTTCACTCACCCCAACTCCGAACTGATTCAACACGTCAGACTCCTGAACCAGTGTGGATAACTTCACTCACCCCAACTCCGAACTGATTCCACACGTCAGACTCCTGAACCAGTGTGGATAACTTCACTCACCCCAACTCCGAATTGATTCCACACGTCAGGCTCCTGAACCAGTGTGGATAACTTCACTCACCCCAACTCCGAACTGATTCCACACGTCAGACTCCTGAACCAGTGTGGATAACTTCACTCACCCCAACTCCGAACTGATTCCACACGTAAGACTCCTGAACCAGTGTGGATAACTTCACTCACCCCAACTCCGAACTGATTCAACACGTCAGACTCCTGAACCAGTGTGGATAACTTCACTCACCCCAACTCCGAACTGATTCAACACGTCAGACTCCTGAACCAGTGTGGATAACTTCACTCACCCCAACTCCGAACTGATTCCACACGTCAGACTCCTGAACCAGTGTGGATAACTTCACTCACCCCAACTCCGAACTGATTCCACACGTCAGACTCCTGAACCAGTGTGGATAACTTCACTCACCCCAACTCCGAACTGATTCCACACGTCAGACTCCTGAACCAGTGTGGATAACTTCACTCACCCCAACTCCGAACTGATTCAACACGTCAGACTCCTGAACCAGTGTGGATAACTTCACTCACCCCAACTCCGAACTGATTCAACACGTCAGACTCCTGAACCAGTGTGGATAACTTCACTCACCCCAACTCCGAACTGATTCAACACGTCAGACTCCTGAACCAGTGTGGATAACTTCACTCACCCCAACTCCGAACTGATTCCACACATCAGACTCCTGAACCAGTGTGGATAACTTCACTCACCCCAACTCCGAACTGATTCAACACGTCAGACTCCTGAACCAGTGTGGATAACTTCACTCACCTCAACTCTGAACTGATCCCATAACCTTAGAGTCACTTTCAGGGACTCTGGAGTTGATGTTCTCAATGTTATTTCTTCTCTCTCTGTTTGCACAGTTTGCCTTCTTGAGCACATTGGCAGTTTGTCCCTCTTTGTGTGCGGTTTTTCACTGATTCTCTTGTGTTTCTTTGCACCCACTGTGAATGCCTACAACTAAGTGAATCTCAGGGTCGGGCATATGGTGACATTTACATACTTCGATAAAAAAATTTACTTTGACCTTTCAATAGTAATTTGAATTCGGAATTGGCATGCCTGTAGAAGATAGAGGTGGCCAGTGGTATTCCACAGGGGTTCATACCACAAACTGTGATGTTTATGATAAACCCCTCGGACGATAATGATGGGGAGGGGGAGGTGTCAGTAAGTTTGCAGACACACAGAGACTGGTGGAGATTTTGGGCAGTGTAGAGGGCTAACAAGAGTTCCAACCTGTTATTCTGTACCGTGCCGTGCAGAAGTCTTTGATAGATATACATATGCAAGGGGTCAGCTACATACATATAGTACGGTGCAAAAATTTTAGGCACATATATATAGCAAGGGTGCCTGAAACTTTTCACAGTACTGCAGTAATTTTATGTACTGCACTGAACTGCGGCTGCCAAAAAAAAACATTTCATGACAGATGTGAGAGATGATAAACCTGATTCTGATCTGGGTCTCTATTGTGGACTGAGAGTGGGAAGGGGGCAGGGAGAGGGGAATCATGGTCGGGAAAAGAGGAAGGGAGAGGGAAGCACCAGAGAGACATTCTGTAATGATCAATAAACCAATTGTTTGGAATCTAAAGACCTTTCCTGGTGTCTCAGGGCTGGGTGTGTCTGTACCCACCCCTGACACTCCTTCTCTGCCACCTGTCCCACACCCCTCCCGCGGCGCTCCACCCTCACCATTCCCAATATCCTTTGCTCCTGCAGATTTACAAACTCGCTCTCCTCTCCACATTGACAAATACAGTACTGTGCAAAAGTCTTAGTCATCCTAGCGATATATATCTAAGACTTCTGCACAGTACTGTATAAACCATCTAAAACCTAGACTAGATTCCAGCCAAATTGTGGCTCAGAAGTAAAGAGACACGAAGCAACATCACTCTTTCTGAGCAAGATGTTAAAGAGCGCTGTTGTATAATTAGCCTATCCACATAACCCTCTCTGTTGCAGCTGACAGGATAATTTTATTTTAGCATGTTTCCGAGCAGTTTTCTTAAACCTATCTCTTCCTCTCGTTGTCAGATCAGTTGATCAGCTAACTCTGATTTACTCAATTAACCCTTTGACCAGCTGTGGTGCTGTCCAATCTTGAGCCTGACTTGGAATCTTCAGGAATTGTCAGCTGTGATTTGAGATCCAGGAGTATAAATATCTCAGGCCTCCGTCGGTCAGGGTTGACCCTAGATATTGTGTCCTAGCTGTCTGGATACGCAAAGCAAGGACAGTACGATATGGAAAGAAAGCTGGTGCCCATGTAGCAAGCTCCCCCTCTCCACGCAGCTGATGAACCCAAAGGAACGGCAGAGACCGATACAGTTTGGCACCAGCAGTGTCGCAGGAGTTGCCAACCAGCACTGAACTCTACTCAGGACTGTCTTAAGGACTGCAACTCCAGATATTTCCTCGGGGTTTGCGCCCAAAGCCTTCCCCACGAGCGGGTATAGCTGAGAGGCAGCGGGAGGTTTGAGATCAGAGTTTTCCTCCTCCCTGATGAGCTGCCAGCCACAGCTGACGAACCCCATCTGCCCAAAGTGACTGGTTTTAAGGCGCCAGTGACCTGTCTTTGCCCCTCGTCAGAATCAGAATCAGAATCAGGTTTATTATCTCCAGCATGTGTCATGAAATCTGTTAACTTAGCAGCAGCAGTTCAATGCAATGCATAATTTAGAAAGAAGAAAATAAAATAAATAAGAAAATCAATTACAGTCAGTTTGTATGTATATATTGAATAGGTTAAAAATAATAGAGAAACAGAAATAACATATATTAAAAAAAGTGAGGTAGTGTTCATGGGTTCAATGTCCATTTAGAAATTGGATGGCAGAGGGGAAGAAGCTGTTCCTGAATCACTGAGTGTGTGCCTTCAGGCTTCTGTACCTCCTTCCTGATGGTAGCAATGAGAAGAGGGCATGTCCTGGGTGGAGGGGATCTTCAGCGATAGACGGTATCTTCCCAAGGCACCACTCCTTGAAGATGTCTTGGATGCTACGGAGACTAATACCCAAGACGGAGCTGACCAATTTTACAACTGTCTGCAGCTTCTTTCATTCCCCCTATACCAGACAGTAATGCAGCCTGTCAGAATGTTCTTCATGGTACATCTATAGAAGTTTTTGACTGTTTTAGTTAACGAACCCAATCTCTTCAAACTCTAATGAATCGCAACCGCTGTCTTGTTGTCAGTAGAAATGGTCCCGCCGGGTTTGATAGCAAAGCCACACAAGAAGGCCAGGAGCTGGACTTGGTTGTCAGAGGCTATTTGAGGTGCTCGCCATTGGAAGCAGTTAATAGTTAGTGGGAGCTTGTCCCTGCTACTACTCCCAGCAATAACAACCTGAAGGAACCAAAGGGAGGAGGATAATAACAGGAGATTTAAAAGAACTTCTGTTCTTTTCGTCTTTGAAAGATTGCAGCTAAAAGCAAACTGCTGGAGGAAATCTGAAGCAGGCAGCATGTGTTCAAATTTCAAAGTTCAAAGTAAATTTATTATCAAAGGGTGCGTGCCGTATACAACCCTGAGATTCATCTCGTTGCAAGGCAGCTACAAAACAAAGAAACACAACATCCGACACAACAAAGACCGACAAACGTCCAACGAGTGAAGAAAAGGACAAGTCTGCAAACAATAAAAAAGTAGACAAATAATATACAGAATAATAATAATAATAGCAGGCAAATAATAACCCTAGTAACGCACAGAACATGAGTCCTCAAAAGTGAGTCAAGGCGATGGGAGAGCACTTGTGGGAGAGAAGGAGTGACAGGGGTGGGGGGTGGCGCGGGTGCGGACACACCCTGCCCTGGGACACCAGGCAGGGTTATCTAATTCTAAACAATTTGTTTATTAATTATTACAGAGTGTCTCTCTGGTGCTTCCCTTCCCTCTCCCTTCCCCTTTTCCCAACCATGATTCCCCTCTCCCTGACCCCTTCCCACTCTCAGTCCACAATAGAGACCCAGATCAGAATCAGGTTTATCATCACTCACATATGTCATGAAATTTGTTTTTTTTTGTGGCAGTGGTACAGAGCAATACATAAAGTTGCTACAGTACTGTGCAAAAGTCTATATACTGTACGTGCCTAAAACTTTTGCACAGTACTATACTTTCGTACCGGGCATGACACATGGAACTACTGGGCTGAGTTGCCATCGAAGGGAAGGTGAACTCACCGAGATCGGGCAGTGAACAATGGATTAGGGAGAAGCATAAGGATGGATGTGTCAGCGATGGGGAAGGGTGTAGAGGAGATCTTCCAGGACGTTGCCTAGGATGGTCTTTGAAAATGGAGTTGGAATTGGTTTAACGTTGTCTGACAGTACACACATGAAGCACTGGAGGAACTCAGCAGGCCAGGTTGTAACTACGGAGAGGGATGAACAGTCAACCTTTCGGGCCGAGACCCTTCATCTAGTCTGGAAAAGAAAGGGGGAAGCACCCAGATTTCTTCTCCCCCTTCCCCTGCCCTCTTTCTTTCCAATCCTGAAGAAAGGTCTCGGCCCAAAATGCCAGCCGTTTATTCATCTTCGTGGACGCTGCCTGACCTGCTGAGTTCCTCCAGCATTTTGAGTGTGTGTGTGTGTGTGTGTTTTGCCCCGGATTTCTAGCACCTGCTGAATCCCTTGTGTTTAGTGAAAGAGCTTGTTTTGCATACTCTTCATACAGATCGATTTATTACGCAGTGCGTTGAGGTAGAACAAGGTAAAATGACAACAGAATGCAGAATAAAGTGTAAAACGTTCAAAACGCTCAGCAGGTCGGGAAGAATTTATGGAGGGAAATGGACATTTGATGTTTTGGGCTGAGTTCAAGTTCAAATTAGTTCTATTTTCAAACTACATATATGCCACATATATACCCCAAAATGTATTTTCTTGTAGGCATACTCAATAAATTCATAATTGAATAATAACCATAATAGAACCAATGAAAGACTGCACCAACCTGGGCATTCAAGTAGTCTGCAAAAGCCAACAAACTGTGCAACTACGAAAGCAAAGAAATAATAATAAGTAAATAATAAGTATTGAGAACATACAATGAAGAATTCCTGAAAGTGAGTCGATAGGTTGTGGGAACATTTCAGTGATGGGGTAGGTGAAGGTGAGTGAAGTTATCCCCTTTGGTTCAAGAGCCTGATGGTTGAGGGGTAGTAACTGTTCCTGAACCTGGTGGTGTGAGTCCTGAGGCTCCTGTACCTTCTTCCTGATGGCAGCAGTGAGAAGAGAGCATGTCCTGGGTGGTGGGGGTCCCTGATGATGGATGCTGCTTTCCTGTGACAGTGTTTCATACAGATGTGCACAATGATTGGGCGGACTATTAGAGGCATCGCTGCTTGAAGATGTCCTGGACACTACGGAGGCTGGTGCCCATGATGGATCTGACTGAGTTTACAACTCTCTGCAGATCATCTTTATCCTCTGCGGTAGCCCCCTTCCCTGAACTTGATGGTAATGCAGCCAGTTAGAATGCCCTGCACAGTACATCTGTAGAAATTTGCCACTGTCTTCAGTGACATACCAAATCTCCTCGAACTCTTAATGAATTTTAGCCGTTGTCGTGCTTTCTCTGTAACTGCATCGATGTGTTGGGCCCAGGATAGTACGTCAGAGATATTGACACCTAGGAGATTGAAACTGCTCAACCTTTCCACCTCTAATCCCTTGATGAGGAATGTGTCTATATATTAAACATAAATTATGCTAAATTATGCAAGAAAGTACGCAATTGGAACAAAAAAGAGTTCCATTTGAGTCTAAAGTGGTCAGGTTGTTGCTATAAAGAAATGACAGGGTAGCACATAGTGGTTAGCACAACGGTTTACAGTACAGGAGTCCCAGATTCAATTCCCGCCACTGCCTGAAAGGAGTTTGTATGCTCTCCCCCGTGACTGCGTTGGGTTTCCTGGGTATTTCATTTTCAAACCAACATGTAATTGCATTCGTCACATTGTTGGCAAGAAGAACCATTTTATTGAAGTGGAAAGATACCTCTGCTCCTACACTAACTCAATGGTTTTCCCAAGTCATGTTATGTCTTAGTTTGGAAAAAATTAGAAGTAGAACTTTTGACCCCCGATTTGATTTTGAGAGAAGGTGGGGCCCTTTTGCTAGATGTTATCATTTAATTTGAATCAATTTACATGGTTTCCTTCCAATTTTATATTATATAAATGTGATTTGGTGGTTGTTGTTTTCTTTTTCTTTTTATATATATAAATGATTGTAAGATGTATCGCTCTGGGAGTTGGTTCCTAATGGGGTTTTTTCCTCTTTTTTTTGTTTTATAGTTAGTGGTTTTTTTCTTTAGTTAGCTGGGGTTCTCTTTTTTCCTTCTTTTTCTTTTATAAATTTTTTCATTAGCTTATAAATGGTTTCTTTTCTTCAGCTTTATTGATTATATATATACTAATTTGCTGAATCTCTGTATTTTATAGCTGTAGAAGATTATATCAATAAAAAGATTTAAAAATGGGTTTTCTCCGGGTGCTCCAGTTTGCTCCCACAGTCCAAAGACATACCGGTTGGTAGGTTGGTTGGTCACTGTGATTAGGCTCGGGGTAATACTCAGGGGATCGCTGGGCGGCTCGGCTCGAAGGCCCAGAATGGCCTATTTTGCGCTGTATCTCAATAAACACATAAATTAATAAAATAATGGACTTAAGGAAGACAAGAGGTCTGGAAGCATCCCAGCTATTCATAGGTAGTGGGAAAGGTCTCCAGTTCCAAGTTTTCGGGGATGAACATCACCGAGGAGCTCTCTTGGTCCGTCAACACAACCTCGATGGCAGGGAAGACACAACAATGACTGCACTACCTGAGGAGAGCTAATCTGCCCCCAAAACAATCTAGAAGTGCAATAGAGAGCATTGAGAAACGTGGGCTGACAGTGTGGCACTCCAGCTGCGGCAAGACAGATCACAAAGCACATCCAACAGGTGATTGGGACAGCCCAGCACATCACTGAGACTCAACTACTGGACCTGGAGACAATCTACAACTCCCAATGTCTACGGCGTGCTCGTAACATCATTAGAGGCCCATCCCATCCCGGACAGTGACTGTCCAACCTCCGCCATCCGGTAGGAGATACAGAAGCATCTCAGCCAAGACAGTAAGACTGAAAAACGGCTTCTTCCCGAGGCCTGCTGTGCAGCTGAATAATGCTACACCCCGATAACCTTTGATTGTTATGGACTATCAAAGTCACTTCTTGCATGTAAATATGGGAATTTTTTTTAAACTAAGTCGTACCACATGCATTGTAAATACCTGTTTTGCACAGACTGGAGTAGCACCAGAATCCCGTTGTCTTGAGCAACGACATTAGCAGACATCCCACCCTGCAAAGACTTATCTCAGGGAGGTAGCACCATCAATTTGTGGGAGACTTCCGGAGAGGTGAGATGTCTGCAATACAGTGGCTCCTTAGCAGCTGGTCAGCTAGTTTAAATAACGTTAGCTATGCTGATGAACAAATGACACCTGTTAAACTCACCTCAGCACGTCTTTTACAGTCTTAACCCACCATAGCAATAGAAAAGTCACTGTTGCAAACAGTGCAGCGAGCAACACTGTCATTATTTTGACCGATATTAGGCAGGGGTACACTTTAGTGTAGTCTGGGGGTGACGTACGTTTTACATTTTCTTTTTTTGGAACACTCTGCCATGGCGCGCTCTCACTCTCCCTCGCACTGGTGGTCGCTCTCATGCTCTCTCTTGCTTTCTTTCACTTGCTCTCAAAAAAATTGATTTCTGTGATATTGTACATAATTTGCGGGCATCAGGGAGTCGCTATTAATATGCGGGAGACTCCCGGAAATTCCAGGAGAGGTGGGATGTCTAGATATTGGGCGGCAGATGAACAGTTGTTGTGCTGTGTGTTTTGGATGGGCATAGGAACCAGAAGGGTACAGCAACAGAGGCACCTGTGGGTACGGGTGTTGAAAGTGGCAGTGTGGATCCGTGTTAAGAAGCACAGGGAATCCTGGGCTTATCAACAAAGCCAAAGTGAACAGAAGCAACGATCTTTCTGGCTTTCTCTCCCAATCTCTCTGTTATCATGTTCCTTCTGTTTGTGAGTGTGTCAGTGTGTGTGTGTGTGTGTGTGTGTGTGTGTGTGTGTGTGTGTGTGTGTGTCAGTGTGTGAGTGTGTGTGTGTGTGTGAGTGTGTGTGTGTGTGTGTGAGTGTGTGTGTGAGTGTGTCAGTGTGTGAGTGTGTGTGTGTGAGTGTGTGTGTGTGTGTGAGTGTGTGAGTGTGTGTGTGTGTGTGAGTGTGTGTGTGTGTGTGTGTGTGTCAGTGTGTGAGTGTGTGTGTGTGTGTGTGTCAGTGTGTCAGTGTGTGAGTGTGTGTGTGTGAGTGAGTGTGTGTGTGTGTGTGTTTGTCTCTCTCTCTCTGACATACCCTTCCTTTTATTTACCTTTCTCACTCTCCCGCTCCCCATCTCACTTTTGCTTTTTCTTTCATTCCCCCATTTCCTTTTTCACTTTCTCTCCCACTTTCCTCTTTGTTTTAAGTTCTCTCCATCTACATCTTCCCCTCCCTTTCCCTTTCCTTCTCTCTATTCCCTTCCCCCTCCCCTTTCCCTTACTCTCTATTCCTTTCCCCCTCTCTCCCCTTTCCCTCACTCACTCTATCCCCTTCCCCTCTCTCCTCTTTCCCTCACTCTCTTCCCCCTTCCCCCTCTCCCCTTTCCCTCACTCTCTCCCCTCTCCCTCACCCTCTCTGCCCTTTCCCTCACTCACTCTATCCCCCTCCCCCTCTCTCCCCTTCCCCCTCTCTCCCCTCTCCCTCACTCTCTCTGTCCCCTTCCCCCTCTCTCCCTTTCCCTCCCTCTCTCTCCCCTTCCCCCTCTCTCCCCTTTCCCTCACTCTCTCCCCTTCCCCCTCTCTCCCTTTCCCTCCCTCTCTCTCCCCTTTCCTCCTCTCTCCCCTCTCCCTCACTCTCTCCCCTTCCCCCTCTCTCCCCTTCCCTCATTCTCTCCCCTTCCCCCTCTCTCCCCTTTCCCTCACTCACTCTATCCCCCTCCCCCTCTCTCCCCTTTCCCTCACTCACTCTATCCCCTTCCCCCTCTCTCCCCTTTCCCTCACTCTCTATTCTCTTTCCCCTCTCTCCCCTTTCCCTCACTCACTCTATCCCCCTCCCCCCTCTCCCCTTTCCCTCCCTCTCTCTCTCCCCTTCCCCCTCTCTCCCCTTTCCCTCCCTCTCTCTCCCCTTCCCCTCTCCCCTTTCCCTCCCTCTCTCTCCCCTTCCCCTCTCCCCTTTCCCTCCCTCTCTCTCCCCTTTCCCCTCTCTCCCCTTCCCCCTCTGTCCCCTTTCCCTCACTCTCTCTCCCCTTTCCCTCACCCTCTCTCCCCTTTCCCTCACTCACTCTATCCCCTTCCCCCTCTCTCCCTCACTCTCTATTCCCTTCCCTCTCTCTCCCCTTTCCCTCTCTCTCTCTCTCTCCCCTTCCCCCTCTCTCCCCTTTCCCTCTCTCTCTCTCTATCCCCTTCCTCCTCTCTCCCCTTTCCCTCACTCTCTCCCCTCTCCCTCACCCTCTCTTCCCTTCCCCCTCTCTCCTTTTTCCCTCTCTCTCCCTTTCTCCCTCTCTCCCCTTTCCCTATCACTATCTCTCTCCCCTTTCCTCCTCACTCTCTCTCCTCTTTCCCTCTCACTCTTCCTCTCTCATTCCCTCATCTCTCTCTCTCTCTTTTTTGAATCTATCATCCTCTGGAGACGGTGACGCGGTGAAGCCTCTGCTCACTACAGGCCGCGGATCAGGACAGCAGAGGGAAAGAAACACAATGAAGCAGAAAGCGAAGAAAGAGAGGTCTCCTCAAACCCAGCAGAACTGTTTCACCGGTGACTCACGCTGATGTGTGATTCACTGCTTGTTGAAGGACGGCTTCTCGACAAGCTGTACTCTGGAGCAAGCAGACACTCGGACAGTGGGGGATGGTGGGTGAGGGGAGAGGAAGGTACCTACCACAGTCATGATGTAATGGATGAAATGTGTGGAAGATTATTCACTGCTGAATAGGATAGATAGAAGGTGAGGAAAGCTTCAGCTGTGTAATGGGAAAGGATAGACTGTGTGTGTGTGTGTGTGTGTGTGTGTGTATGTGTGTGTGTGTCTGTGTCTATGTGTGTGTGTGTGTGTGTGTGTGTCTGTGTCTATATGTGTGTGTGTGTATGTGTGTGTGTGTGTCTGTGTCTATGTGTGTGTGTGTGTGTGTGTGTGAGTGTGTGTGTATGTGTGTGTGAGTGTGTGGGTGTGTGTGTGGGTGTGTGAGTGTGCGTGTGGGTGTGTGTCTGTGAGTGGTGCAGTTTGAGGTCCATTGCATTCAGAATGTGACCAGCCTGTAAAATCCACACAGTCCCTGTCTTTGCATTAATTCGTATATCCAAACTGGTTTCCAGCACTCCGTGTGAAGAATATGAGACAAACTGGGGTGGGGGGGGGGGGTTAAGGATGAGTAACCCTCCTCACTGGAATCAGCAAATCACGGATAACTCAATAAATGAGATGGCATCCAGGCAATCTGTCACCATGGAGATCCGATGAACTCTCCACTCTCAGTGAAGGCAGATAGTTAAAATATGATGGTTCAAGAAAGGATTGTAGGCCAGATAAACTGCTGTGTGGATGCAGCTGGGGGAGAAGACTTCGCTGTTTCTTTCTGGTGACTCATTCGATCCGTTGTTTGGCTCTGATCTTCCAAAGGACAAGGAGACAAACAGAACTGTTTAAAAAGAGGGAAGGAGACGACTTAACATCGAGGTGCCCACCACCCACAGTAATCCCCTACATACAATTCACCCCAGGAGGAAGATTCGTCAATTTGAGGTTGAGGATTTTGACAGATGAAGGAAGGTCAGGATGCAAGCCTGGTCTGAAATGGTTAAGGAAGAGAATGTCAGTGCTGTAGGAGGTGTTGAGAGAGCCAGAAGTTAGTTTTTCCATAGCATAGTGCGTTGGCTGAGATTGAAAATTTTCACAGTGAAAAACTAACAAAAAAGAGAGCGAAGATATGCTTTTTTTCACTTACAGGGTGAGAATAATTCAAAAGAAGCCTTTGTGACAATCCTTTCTTGTGTTAATGTGGTAGTGTGTTCCTTTCTGAGCTGCTAGCCAAAGTCAGCAGATTCACAGTCTGGGCACATTTTGCTCCGAGGTGGTACGTGGATACGCGGGGGGTGGGTGTGGTGCTTGGTAACGTATGCAACAGAGGTCGAGCACCAGGTACCTCACGGACTGAAGACAGACGTATCAGCGGAGCGTCTGTGAGTTGTTGAGCCATTGAGTTGGCAACACAAGGAGGAGAGTTCACTCTGTCAGCTTCAAATCCATCGGCCCCATTTTTTCCTTGACCCTGCCCCTGGCCTTCTCCCAACTCTGCAAGTTATTCTCTCTTCAGCCGCTATCCAACTTGTTGTATATATCTGGACGGGAAAGGCAGTTTCCCGGAGCAAATAGCTTTCACCACATTACATAGAACATAGAAAAGTACAGCACATTACAGGCCCTTCGGCCCACAATGTTGTGCCGACCCTCAAACCCTGCCTTCCATATAACCCCTCACCTTAAATTCCTCCATATACCTGTCTAGTAGTCTCTTAAACTTCACTAGTGTATCTGCCTCCACCACTGACTCAGGCAGTGCATTCCACGCACCAACCACTCTCTGAGTAAAAACCCTTCCTCTAATATCTCCCTTGAACTTCCCACCCCTTACCTTAAATCCATGTCCTCTTGTATTGAGCAGTGGTGCCCTGGGGAAGAGGCACTGGCTGTCCACTCTATCTATACCTCTTATTATCTTGTACACCTCTCTCATGTCTCCTCTCATCCTCCTTCTCTCCAATGAGTAAAGCCCTAGCTCCCTTAATCTCTGATTATAATGCATACTCTCTAAACCAGGCAGTATCCTGGTAAATCTCCTCTGTACCCTTTCCAATGCTTCCACATCCTTCCTATAGTGAGGCGACCAGAACTGGACACAGTACTCTGAGTGTGGCCTAACCAGAGTTTTATAGAGCTGCATCATTACATCGCGACTCTTAAACTCTATCCCTCGACTTATGAAAGCTAACACCCCATGAGCCTTCTTAACTACCCTATCTACCTGTGAGACATTGCGTCCAGATATAATCATATGGTCTGACACCAGTAGAGAAGTGGTTATTGGTGAACTCACAGTCCCCTGGGAAGACAACATCGATGAAGCCCATGAGCGCAAGTTAACCGAGTATGCAGAATTAAGATCAGAATGCAGAGACAGAGGGTGGAAGGTCTCATGCTACCCATTCTAAGTAGGCTGCCGTGGGTTTATTGCGTTCACTTTGCAGAAGTGGCTGGGTGACCTTGGCTTCACTAGAAGAGAGATCAAGTCAACCAGCAGGGCTGTAGCTGAGGCAGCAGAGACAGGATCAGCATGGGTGTGGACCAAGTATGTCCAGAGGGGCAGATAGTTGGACAGTGTATCCATCTTTTGCAAACCCTTCAGTTGCCACCTGAAGAGTAGACTATCTGTCGGATGGAAGTGACCAACAACTCTGATAGAGGCAGATGCCAAGTTTTTATGCACACCAGTGGGAGGTGGTGCTTTAGCACTGCTGGCCCACCACCTCGAGGGAGTCTTGATCATGAGCGGGCCAAAACTCCTGAAGACAGGTGGCAGATCAACTGATGATCCCACTGGTGATAGCACAGGACAGTTAACATCTTAGTCCACGTGTATTTTCAATTCATTCTAGAGATACAGCTGGGTGTATCAAAGTCACTCTTCAAATTTTTACAGATGTACCGTGGAGAGCATTCTAACTGGCTGCATCACCGTCTGGTATGGGGGGGGGGTGGGGGGAGGGGGGCAGCTACTGGATCAAAGCAAGTCTGTAAACTCAGTCAGCTCCATCATGGGCACCAGCCTCCGTAATATACAGGATATCTTCAAGGAGCAATGTCTCAGAAAGGCATCGTCCGTCATTAAGGACCCCCATCACCCAGGTCATGCCATCTTCTCATTGCTACCATCAGGTAGGAGGTACAGGAGCCTGAAGACACACATCAACGATTCAGGAACAGTTTCTTCCCCTCTGCCATCCGATTTCTGAATGGACATTGAACCCATGAACAATTACCTCACTACTTTTTTATTTCTATTTTTACACTACTTATTTAATTTAACTATCTAATATATGTATATGCTTACCGTTATTCACAGTTTCTTTCTCTATTACATTGTACTGCTGCCGCAATGTTAACAAATTTCAAGACATATTCTGGTGATATTAAACCCGATTCTGACTCTAGTTGGGTGAAAATATGTCTCAGCCAAAGGTGCTCCTTCCCTCCGCTAGCCTGCAGGTCACCCTTGGACAAGGTGTAGCACCGGCTTAGCCCCCGATCAGGGTCACGTGAACCCATGGGAGCAGGTGGTGGATGGTCGTATGAGCAGCCGGTGCAGATCACAAGTTCTGGTTATGCTACCACTGACACCAGGCAGGCAATCTCTCCAGAGTATTGATAATGGCTGGGGGTCATCCGTCTTGTAAAGACACTGCCCAGAAGAAGACAAGAAGACAATGGCAAGCCTCTTCTGTGGAAAAATTTGCTGAGAACAATCATGGTCATGGAAAGGTCACGATCGCCCACGTCATAGACAAGGCACATAATGATGATGTCATACAACATGGCACATAATGATGATATCATACGACTTGGCACATAACAAACGAACGAGAGGAGATAATGCCCAATAAGTTTGCGACCGGACTCCAGTTACACCCATGTGACCAATTAACCTGTGCGTCATTGGGATGTGGAAGGAGACTGGAGCGTTCAGAGAACACCCACATGGTCATGGCAAGGACGTAGAAACTCCTTACAGACAGTCATGGGAATTGAACTCTCATCGCGGGAACTGCAGTAGTGTTATGCCACATTTCCTGAAAGCTCCAGCTGACTTTATTCTCCCCAATTCCTCTTTCATCAAGTGAAGTCCCTGCCCCTGGACGGGGGACGCATTTCCCCAACCGAACCGGCTCAACTGTGTCTGCTTCTCCTTCGTTTCGGCAAGGGCTGGCCCCTGTGTCTTTCGTCAACGTCCGCCGCTGGAGTCGGAAGCTCTCGGGATTTGTTCCAGGGCTACAGCTTCACACTTGTGAAAGTTGGATGCTCCAGGACAAACCCTGACCACTGTGGCCCATGGGAGGGTGTCCAACCTGAGGCTGGGATATAAGACCATAAGACCATAAGGTATAGGAGCAGAAACAGACCATTCGGCCCATCGAGTCTGCTTCGCCATTCAATCATGAGCTGATCCAATTCTTCCAGTCATCCCCACTCCCTTGCCTTCTCTCCATACCCTTTGATGCCCTGGCTAATCAAGAACCTATCTATCTCTGCCTTAAATACACCCAATGATTTGGCCTCCACAGCCGCTCGTGACAACAAATTCCACAGATTTACCACCCCCTGACTAAAGTAATTTCTCCGCATCTCTGTTCTAAATGGACGTCCTTCAATCCTGAAGTCGTGCCCTCTTGCCCTGGACTCCCCTACCATGGGAAATAACTTTGCCATATCTAATCTGTTCAGGCCTTTTAACATTCTGGATGTTTCTGTGAGATCCCCCTCATTCTCCTGAACCCCAGGGAATTCAGCCCAAGAGCTGCCAGACGTTCCTTATACGGTAACCCTTTCATTCTTGGAATCATTCTCGTGAATCTTCTTTGAACCCTCTCCAATGTAAATATATCCTTTCTAAAATAAGGAGCCCAAAACTGCACACAATGCCTAATCATGAGTGCCTTATAGAGCCTCAACATCATATCCCTGCTCTTATATTCTATACCTCTAGAAATGAATGCCAGCACTGCATTCACCTTCTTCACCACCGACTCAGCCTGGAGGTTAACCTTTAGGGTATCCTGCACAAAGACTCCCAAGTCCCTTTGCATCTCAGCATTTTGAATTGTCTCGCCATCTAAATAATAGTCCGCCCATTTATTTCTTCCACCAAAGTGCATGACCATACATTTTCCAACATTGTATTTCATTTGCCACTTCTTTGCCCATTCCCCTAAACTATCTGAATCTCTCTGCAGGTTCTCTGTTTCCTCAACACCACCCGCTCCTCCACCTATCTTTGTATCATCGGCAAATTTAGCCACAGATCCATTAATCCCAAGTTATTGACATACATCGTAAAAAGCAGCGGTCCCAACACCAACCCCTGTGGAACTCCAGTAGTAACCAGCAGCCAGCCAGAATAGGATCCCTTTATTCCCACTCACTGTTTTCTGCCGATCAGCCAATGCTCCACCCATGCTAGTAACTCCCCTGTAATTCCATGGGCTCTTACCTTGCTAAGCAGCCTCATGTGCGGCACCTTGTCAAAGGCCTTCTGAAAATCCAAGTACACTACTGCATCTCCTTTGTCTATCCTGCTTGTAATTTCCTCAAAAAATTGCAGTAGGTTTGTCAGGCAGGATTTTCCTTTCAGGAAACCATGCTGGCTTTGGCCTATCTTGTCATGTGTCTCCAGGTACTCCGTAATCTCATCCCTAATAGTTGATTCCATCAACTTCCCAACCACTGATATCAGGCTGACAGGTTTATAGTTTTCTTTCTGCTGCCTCTCATCCTTCTTAAATAGCGGAATAACATTTGCAATTTTCCAGTCATCTGGTACAATGCCAGAGTCTATCGATTCTTGAAAGATCATTGTTAATGCCTCTGCAATCTCTCCAGCTACTTCCTTCAGAACCCGAGGGTGCATTCCATCAGATCCAGGAGATTTATCCACCCCCAGACCATTAAGCTTCCTGAGCACCTTATTAGTCGTAATTTCATGCACAAACTTCACTTCCCTGCCGTTTGGCCCATCGAGTCTGTTGCACCATTTCATCATGGCTGATCCAATTTTCCTCTCAGCCCCAATCTCCTGCCTTCTCTCTGAACCCCTTTGTGCCCTGACCAATCAAGAATCTCTCAACCTCTGCCTTAAATATACATTAAGACTTCGCCTTCACAGCTGCCTGTGGCAAAGAATTCCACAGATTTGCCACTCCCTAGATAAAGAAATTCCTCCTCATCTCTAAGTGGACCTCCCTGTATTCTGAGGCTCTGTCCTCTGGTCTTAGACTCCCTCACGGTAGGAAATATTCTCTCCACATCCACTCTATCAAGGCCTTTCACCATTCAAAAGGTTTCATTTAGGTCACCCCTCATTCTTCTGAATTCTAGTGAGTAAAGGCCTAGAGCCATCAAGCACTCTTTGTATGACAAATTGTTCAATTATAGAGCTTGTGGTGTTGATTTCTGGTCATTTGGCCTACGTAAGCATTTAGCTGGGAAGCACACTTTCCCTGTTATGGGTATGTGCACGAGGTGGGGAAAGGGATTGTGGGTAAGAAAATGGCAGCCATTGTGCACTGAATGTGAATGAAGAAAGAAAACCTTATCTTTGTTGTTTGAGCATTAACACTGGATTTTGAACTCAAAAGAGCTGTGAGGTGACATTGGTGGTTAGGAATTTATTAAAGGATGAGAGAGAGAGAGAGGTGGTGAGAATGACAAAGCAGTTCCAGAGCTTGGATTGCAGGAAGTGAGATAGGTGAGAGGTGAAGCCAGGTGGGTGGGAAAGGTCAAGGGCTGGAGAGGAAGGAATCTGATAGGAGAGGAGAGTGGACCATAAGAGAAAGGGAAGGAGGAGGGGACCCAAGGGGAGGTGAGAAGAAGTAATATGTCAGTGTAGGGAAAAGAGGAAGAGGGGAGAGGGGGAATTTTTTTACCGGAAGGAGGAATTGATATTCGTGCCATCAGATTGGAGGTTACCTGGATAGAATATAAGATGCTGCTCCTTCACCCTGCGGGTGGCCTCACCTTGGCACAAGAGGAGGCCGTGGTATTGAGTCTGAGGTACCACTCAGCTGGCCCTCCACTGTTGTGATGAGGCCACGCTCAGGGTGGAGGAACAACACTTAATATTCTTCCTGGGTAGCCCCCAACCTGATGGCACGAACACCGATTTCTCAAACTTCCAGTGATGGGCCCCCCACCTCTCACCATTCCCCCATTCCTGTTTCCCTCTCTCACTTTATCTCCTTACCTGCCCGTCACCTCCCTCTGGTACTCCTCCTCCTTTCCCTTTCTTCCACGGGTTGTCTACCCTCTCCTATCAGATTCCCCCTTCTCCAGCCCTTTATCTCTTTCACCAATCAACCTCCCAGCTCTTTACTTCACCCCTACCCCCATCCGGTTTCACCTCTCACCTACCACTTCCTCCCCTCCACCCACCTTCTTACTCTGACCTCTCATCTTTTTTCTCCAGTCCTGAGGAAGGGCCTTTGCCCGAAATAGTCATAGTCATAGTCATACTTTATCGATCCTGGGGGAAATTGGTTTTCATTACAGTTGCACCATAAATAATAAATAGTAATAAAACTATAAATAGTTAAATAGCAATATGTAAGTACGTAAATTATGCCAGGAAATAAATCCAGGGCCAGCCTATTGACTCAGGGTGTCTGACCCTCCAAGGGAGGAGTTGTAAAGTTTGATGGCCACAGGCAGGAATGACTTCCTATGACGCTCTGTGTTGCATCTCGGTGGAATGAGTCTCTGGCTAAATGTACTCCTGTGCCCACCCAGTACATTATGTAGTGGATGGGAGACATTGTCCAAGATGGCATGCAACTTGGACAGCATCCTCTTTTCAGACACCACCGTGAGAGAGTCCAGTTCCATCCCCAGAACATCACTGGCGTTACGAATGAGTTTGTTGATTCTGTTGGTGTCTGCTACCCTCAGCCTGCTGCCCCAGCACACAACAGCAAACATGATCGCACTGGCCACCACAGACTCGTAGAACATCCTCAGCATCGTTCGGCAGATGTTAAAGGACCTCAGTCTCCTCAGGAAATAAAGACGGCTCTGTCCCTTCTTGTAGACAGCGTCAGTGTTCTTTGACCAGTCTAGTTTATTGTCAATTCGTATCCGCAGGTATTTGTAATCCTCCACCATGTCCACACTGACCCCCTGGATGGAAACAGGGGTCACCGGTACCTTAGCTCTCCTCAGGCCTACCACCAGCTCCTTAGCTGGTGTTGACTGTTTGCTCTTGTCCAGAGATGCTGCCTGGCCTGCTGAGTTCCTCCGGCATTTGGTGTGTGCTACTTTGGATTTCCAGCATCGCAGATTTTCTCCTGTTTTGTGACTTCCTTAGAACCATTTGATTCTTGATCCAGTTGGCGTAATGCTATTCACTACCTCAGTAATGCAACACGATGAGAACCTTGCATTAGAATGGACTGATTTTTCTGTGCCATTCGTTTTCTCTTGCATAAATGATGTGGTTAATAGATTGTGAATATTTGTTCCTCTGTGCCAGTGACGCCTTTGCAAGCTTTCCATTGCTCCCATGCATACACGCACTTGTGCAGATGGCAACGAGCGATTTTGACTTCGACAATGCCAACAGCTGAGGATGAAGAATTTTTATTTGTTGCGCGAATTCTCCAGGCCTTGGGGCTTTTGCGGCTCAACGTGAATCAGAGAGGGTCGGCCTGTCCATCAATAGACAATAGACAATAGACAATAGGTGCAGGAGTAGGCCATTCGGCCCTTCGAGCCAGCACCGCCATTCACTGTGATCATGGCTGATCATCCACAATCAGTATCCAGATTAATTTGTCATTGTAAATCAAACCCTCGGGGTGTTTAACCATCGACTGATGGACCTGACGGTGGCTGTCACGGGGGAACCTGATCCCCTCCCTCTCCCAGCGCACAGTAGATTACCTCTGTTCGGTGCCGCAGGGGCGAGTCTATAAATGTTGGCCAGGCTCCAACTACCTCCCTGTGGCCCATAGAGACAAGCCGGAGATGGACAGTCCATCTGATCGCACTTTACTGGTCATTTCAGAGGGCACCATTTGCTGGAGTCACAATTATTTATTTGATAATTTATTTAAATATTCATTCATCTGTCTGTCTATCTACCTGTCTATCTATCTATCTACCTACCTGTCTATCTATATATCTATCTATCTATCTATCTATCTATCTATCTATCTATCTATCTATCTATCTATCTATCTATCTATCTATCTATATACCTATCTATCTATCTGTCTGTCTATCTATCTATCTATCTATCTATATACCTATCTATCTGTCTATCTGTCTGTCTATCTGTCTGTCTATATATCTGTCTATCTATCTGTCTATCTGTCTGTCTATCTGTCTGTCTATCTATCTGTCTATCTATCTATCTACCTACCTGTCTATCTATATATCTATCTATCTATCTATCTATCTATCTATCTATCTATCTATCTATATACCTATCTATCTATCTATCTGTCTGTCTATCTATCTACCTACCTGTCTATCTATCTGTCTATCTGTCTGTCTATCTGTCTGTCTATATATCTGTCTATCTATCTGTCTATCTGTCTGTCTATCTGTCTGTCTATCTATCTGTCTATCTATCTGTCTATCTGTCTGTCTATCTATCTGTCTGTCTATCTGTCTATCTGTCTATCTGTTGAGATACAGTAAGGAATAGGCCCTTCTGGCCCTGCCAGACTTTCGACCTATGCCACCCAGCAATCCCCGAATTTAACCCTAACCTAATCACGGGACAATTTACGATGACCAATTAACCTACCAACCGGTTTGCCTTTGGACTGTGGGAGGAAACTGGAGCACCCGGAGGAAACCCACGCGGTCACGGGGAGAACGTACAAGCAGCGACGGGAATTGAATCCAGTTGCTTGTACTGTAAAGCACTGTGCCCCAGGAACGAAAGAGATTTGGATGTCTGCTGTACTTCGCACAGTCGCTCAGAACGTAATTCTGCTGACTCACAGCTCTGGTGACCGGGGGTTCAATCCCTCTGGCACGGCCTGTGCGGGGTTTGCGCCTTCTCCCTGTGACCGCTTGGGTTCTGCGAGATATTCCGACTTTCCGACTTCTTCCACGTCCCCCAGGTGGATCAATTGGCTGCCTCCAATCCAATCAGCTTCTCGTGTAGGTAAGCGGCAAAGAATCGAGAGAGAGAGAGAGGGAGATGGAGACAGAGAGGGAGCAAAAGAGATAGAGAAGATGGGAGGAAGAGAGAGGGAGAGAGAGAAGAGAGGGGGAGGGGAGAAACAAGGACAGAGAGGCAAAGAAGGTCACAGGATAGAAAGAGAACGGGAAAAGGACTGATGCGTGTTATCTCTTCGGAGCTGGCACGGACCGACGGGTGAGTGGCCTTCTGTGTGTGATCAGAATAACTTCTGCTCTCGCAGGCTCTTGCTGCGGAGCGTTTGAGGTCGGAACATTGCTGCAATGTCGAAAACATGGCAGCTGTTCGGTGCACAGCAAGATCCCACAGCCAGTAACAAACTGTCTGTTTATTTTGCTGTAGATGGGGGATAGTATTGTTCATGGTAACCATGGAGACGGCTCCTGCTGTTCTTCAATTGCACCACTAATGGAAGGTTTTAACGTCCAAGAGCAGACTGAGGATCATTTTTAACATCCAACCTGCAACAGCGAGGCACTCCCTGACTTACTGCCCGTTACGCGGCTGGCGTTTGGGGCAGCAATGAAGGTCCTCCATCCCTGGCGGTGTTCAGGGCTTCCTTCATCATGTCAGTACCTTCCTCTTGGTTTTCACTACTGTCATCACACCAGTCCCGGCTGGAGGCTCAGGAATACCGTCAAAACTCGGATGTCGACGGATTCCTCACTGCCGTTTCCATAACAATTTTGTTCGACCGGTCGGGGTTGTTAGCCCTGAGCTGAGACCCCCGAACCTGGGGGACGGGTGGACCATTGTTAGTCTGGCCTCTGCCCTTTGACCTGTTCGGCATGGGCGACCCTACCAAGAGCCAAAGCATAAAGGCCCTGACCCCAGCCAGCGTAGCTCACCGCATCACCGAGGCACGTAAGCCTCCAAACCCTACAACAAGATGGTGGTCCTCTTGGAGGAGCACTCCCTCCGTCAGGGAGTCAAAGGTTATGGGGTGAAGGCAGGAGAATGGGGGGGGGGTGTGGTTGACAGGGATATTTGGGCAGAACAGCCACGATGGGCTGAATGGCCTAATTCTGCTCCTATGCATTATGGTCTTACTGCTCCTGAACCTCTCGTGCGTCCAGGGCGGTGGGCGCCCTTGAACCCTTGACTTCCTGATGCGAAGGGCAGGTGACCTCACCACTGGGCAAGGTGGGAAGTGAATCTGTGCCACCGGCTATCAGCAGGACTCTGGAGAAAGAGGCATTCAGAGCCAGATTACAAAATTTCTGCACCGACGGAGAGAAAATTGCAACCTTGTCGAGCTTCAGTTTATTCATGACTTAATTTCCCAAAATAGCAACATATTTTTCTTTGACAGATTAAATGCCTTTCTCTCCTTTCCTCTGCTGGCAATGCTGCAATGTTTTACTGTGAGTGGGCCAACATAAACAGCAGAAGAAACAGAAAGATTTTCATGTACTTCAGCTCTGGGATCTGGCCCTTTACTGGTGGGCTGGCGGATGCCTCCAAGGGAGGGGCAGGGTCTTCAGGAGAACTGCTAATGGGCGATATCCCAACACGGAGCCAAGCCTCTGAGCGGCTTTGAGGCAAAGTAGACCACGGTCTGGAGAGCTAGTGTGATAAAGTTCCTCATCTGCCAGCTAGATCTCTCTTGGAACCTCGTCAACTCCATCTTGAATTGTTCTGTCGTGGTACCACTTCTAAAGAGAGAGAGAGAGAGAGAGAGACGGGGGGGGGGTACCTGGCAGAGAGGGAGGGGGTCCTGGCAGAAAGGAAGGGGCTTCTCACTTGATCAGAGACCTGATGAAGGGTCTCGGCCCGAAACGTTGACTCTTGACTCTTTTCCATCGATGCTCCTGAGCCTGCTGAGATCCTCCAGCATTTGTATGTGTTACAGTTATTTACTTATTTATTGTCTATTGAGATACAGTGTGGAACAGACTTTTCCAGCTCTTCAAGCCGCACCGCCCAGCAATCCCCCGATTTAACCCTAGCCTAACCACGGGACAATTTACAATGACCGATTAACCTACCAAGCAGTACGTCTTTGGACTGTGGGAGGAAACCGGAGCGCCCGGAGGAAACCCACACGGTCACAGGGAGAACGTACAAACTCCTTACAGACAGCAGCGGGAATTGAACCGAGCTCACTCAACCTCTCCTCATAAAACACACTCTCTAATCCAGGCAGCATTCTGGTGAATCTCCCCTGCACCTTCTAATCCAGGCAGCATCCTGTGCTAGCCACTACACTACCATGCTGTTGTGTAGAGTTCTAGTCTCACTCAAACTGAGGGGAAAAAGCCTGCATGTATTCACCTTTGGCTTCCTCACTCTCTGCTTAAATGTCTTCCCTCCTGTCTTAAACATCCCTATCAAGAGGAGAAAAAGACACCCCTCAGACTCCTCTACTGCTGGGAAAGCAACCTCGCCTTCCTTATAACCGAACTGCTCCAATCCAGGCAAAGTCCTTGTGAATCCTTTCTGCACCCTCTGCAGTGTCCCTCCTTTTCGTTCCACCTCATGCGGAAATTTTCGGCTGTGGTTTGTGTTGTCATTCAAATTACACGTGAAACGTGAAGGGAGGAGAAGATGGCGGCGTGACGCAGCTCACAGCGGCCACTCCGGTGGTGATGTCTGTTATTTGTTAAGTAGGATGCCGTGCACAATCCTGATTTGATGGAGACAGACGTGAGAACACACAGGAACATCTGGTGAAACTTCTGAAATGCCTGCTTTGCTGCTGCTGCTACTGCTACTGTGTGGTCCAGAATCTCCGGAGGGGAAGGCCCCGAGTCCTCGGCTTTCCTTGTTGCTCGGCGGCCGGGGTGGGGTCGAAGCGCTCGGCAGAGGATGGTGCTCGGAGAGGCTGTGTCGGAGGGGCTGGTCGGAGGCTCCAAGTTTTCGGACGGACTCAGAATCCGCTGTGATCAGGTGCTTCCAATGCATCGGCAAGTTGGCGGCGCTTGGAGGTTCATGGTGGGGAGAGTTTCTCCCTTCTGCCGCCTGCGTGAGATGATGGGGCTCTCGGGACTTTGAGACTTTTTTTAACCGTGCCCATGGTCTGCTCTTTATCAAATTACGGTATTGCTTTGCACTGTTGTAACTAAATGTTATAATTATGTGGTTTTGTCAGTTTTAGTCTTGGTTTGCCCTGTGTTTCCTTGTGATATCATTCTGGAGGAACATTGTATCATTTATTAATGCATGCATTTCTGAATGACAATAAACAAGGACTGTGTGTCCTCGTAATCTAATCTAATCTAATCTAAATTTCCCAGCGGACCAGGTTAAAAAAAAACAGGGACTTTTCTCTTTGGAGCTTCGGAGGAATGAGAGTTGACTTGCTAGAAATGTACGTGATAGATCTATCTAACTGTGTCATCGCAGCCTGGTACGGAAACACCAATGCCCTTGAACGGAAAATCTTACAAAAAATAGTGGATAACACCCCACCATTGAGCACACCTGCATGAAACGCTGTCGCAGGAAAGCAGCGTCCATCATTGGGGATCGCCACCACCCAGGCCAGGCACTCTTTTCACTGCTGCCGTCAGATAGAAAGTACAGGAGCCTCAGGACTCACACCATCAGGGTCAGGAACAGTTACTACCCCTCAGCTATCAGGATCTTGTTGATTCTGACGTGGAGCTCTTTGTGACTTGTATTGTCGTTCACATTCCATGCAAAACTTCCCAGTGAGCCAGGTAAAAAAATCAGCGTCTTTTCTCCTTGGAGTTTCGGAGGAAGAGAGGTGACTTGATAGAGGTGTGAAAGAGAGATCTATCTAACTGTGTCCTATATAGCCTGGTATTGAAACACCAATGGCCTTGAACGGAAAATCCTACAAAACGTAGCGGTGAAAGATCAGCTGAGGCTGTCCTTGAGCTTGGTGGTACATGCTCGCGGGCTTCCGGATCTTTTGCCCGATGGTGGGGGTGGGGGAGGGAGAAGAGGGAATGTCTGGGATGGGATGGGTTACTGATTTTGCCGGCTGTTTTACTGAGGCGGCGAGAAGGAAGGACAGAGTTGATGGCGGGGGAGGCTGGTTCCTGTGGTGTACCGAGCTGTGTCCACAACTCCCTGCAGCCGCGTGCAGAGCAGTTCCCGGAGCAGGCCGAGATGCCCGGGGTCTTTTTCTGCCAAGTGGCCAAGTGGTTAAGACATTGGACTAACGACCTGAAGGTTGAGAGTTCGAGCCCCAGCCGAGGCAGCGTGTTGTGTCCTTGAACAAGGCACTTAATCACACATCACTTTGCGACGACACTGGTGCCAAGCTGTACGGGTCCTAATGCCCTTCCCTTGGACAACATCGGTGTCGTGGAGAGGGGAGACTTGCCGCATGGGCAACTGCTGGTCTTCCATACAACCTTGCCCAGGCCTGCGCCCTGGAGAGTGAAGACTTTCCAGGCGCAGATCCATGGTCTCGCAAGACTAACGGATGCCTTTATTTATTTTTTTCTGCCACCCTTTGGCGGTCAAAATCAGAATCAGAATCAGGTTTAAAATCAATGGCATAGCTCCGGCAGATGTCATGAAACCCATTGCCAGGCGGCAGAAGTACATTGTGATCCATAATAATGAAAACTGTAAATTACAGTAAGATGTATCTATAACAGAAGTTAAATTAAATAAGTACTGCAGGTAGATAGAGAGAAAAGAGTAGAAAGGTAGTGCTCATGGCTTCAATGTCCATTAAGAAATCAGGTGGCTCCCCACTTGGAGTGCTGTGCTCGGTTCTGGTCGTCTCGCTGCAGGGGGGACATGGGTGGGGGAGGGGTTGCGGAGGAGATTTGAACCCTTTGTCAGGTGCCGGCCCGAAATGCCGACTGATCTTTTCCACGGATGCTGCCCGACCTGCTGAGTTCCTCCAGCGCGTTGTGAGTGTTGCTTTGACCCCAGCATCTGCAGATCATTTTGTGTTGTAGATGATGAGAGGCGTTGATCAAGTGGACTGGAAGGGCCGAGATGGCCTGTTTCCCTGCTGTAATTGTTTTATGGTTATATGGATAGTCAGAGGCTTTTTCCCAGGGCTGAAATGGCTAGCATAAGAGGGCATATTTTTAAGGCGCTTGGAAGTAGGTACAGAGGAAATGTCAGGGGTAAGATTTTTACGCAGAGAGTGGTGAGTGCGTGGAATAGGCTGGCGGTGGTGGTGGAGGCGGATACGATAGGGTCTTTTAAAAGACTTCTGGATGGATACATGGAGCTTAGAAAAATAGAGGGCTATGGGTAAGCCTAGGTAGTTTTAAGGTAAGGACATGTTCGGCACATCTTTGTGGGCCAAAGGGCCTGTATTGTGCTGTAGGTTTTCTATGTTTCTCAGTGCTGCAGGTTTCTCTCACACGTTGAGTCAGCAGGAGATCTTACCTGAATCCATGGAGACGAGGCTGGTGTCCTTGATGTATTGAGCCACGTGCTTAACACTCAGCAGTTTCTTGTGGTCATGGGCAGAGCGGTTGTGACACGTAAAAAACTCATCTGGTTAACTAGTGTATGTCAAGGAAGGCAAGGTGCTGTCCTTGCTTTGTTGGGCCTAGGCCCACGTGAAGTAGATGCTTTTCAATTGCCCTTTGAGATGACCTGGTAAGCCAATTAGCTATAAGTGGCTTACGATTATTTTCTCAAAGGCCGTTCGGGATGAGCAGAAAGCGCTGATCGCGCTTGTGATGAGCAGTTCCTGAAAAGTTAACAGATAAAAAAAAATCCAAATCTCACTCTATATTAACTCCCCGAAGAGTTAACCTTGTCAGTAATCTTTCATCGGCCCCGATCAATGGCTTTGACTCTGATCCCAGCTTTCTCCATGAGATAGAATGGGTGGAAGAGAAGGCAGGGCCTGCTGTCTGAAAACCAAGATTTTATTTTAAGAAGCACCCCAAAGTCAGTTGAAACTGAAATACACCAAACCTTTCAGCGTCGCGAAGAAATAATAATAGGCTTCCTGACAAATTGGTATAAAGACAGACAAGATTGATGAGCTTGACTTGTGACCCTGATTCTTAGTCAGGCCTCAGCCTATCCTCGGGCCTACTGGTGATGGTCATGTGACACGCCGTGTCCATAGTGATTTAATTCGACTGGATGGAGACAAGACTGTCTGGAGCAGACAAATTGACATCACAAAAACCAGCAGCTGCGTGAAAGCTGTGGCGAAAATTGGTTTCCCTTTGCTAACACGTTTAGAATTTTGACCCCCCCAACACAATACATGCGACAGGGAGAGACAGATGGCCCTAAAGGCCCGGCAGTCAGTTCTTTTTCCTCTTGTTTTCTCTTGTCAAGCTCGCTGTCAAGTATATCCACCCCCACCCTCCATATTTAATTCACTCCTCTCTTGAGGGTCAATGATTAGATGTTCCATCAGCGCAAAGCGGACACAGTCTCCGTGCCTGTGAGCTGGGCGGGGAACTGTCCGACTATGAGATGAGTTACATAGCTCTCTGGGGCGGCATGTTAGCGTAGTGGTTAGCAATATAGCACAGGAGACCCCAGGTTCACTTCCCACCACTGCCTGTAAGGAATTTGTATTTTTTTCACCATGACTGTGTGGGTTTCTTCCGGGTGCTCTGGTTTCCTCCCACAGTCCAAAGACACGCTGGTTGGTAGATTAATTGATCATTGTAAATTGCGCTGTGATTAGACCATAAGACCATAGGAGCAGAATTAGGCCATTTGGCCCATTGAGTCTACTCCACCATTAAATCACGGCTGATCCTTTTTTTTCTATCTCCTCCTCAACCCCAGGTCCCGGCCTTCTCCCCGTAACCTTTTGATGCCATGTCCAATCAAGAACCTACCAATCTCTGCCTTAATTACACCCAACGACCTGGCCTCCACAGCTGCCTGTGGCAACAAATTCCACAAATCTGGACTCTGATGGTTTGCCCAGAGATCAGTAGGGTGCAAATGATTTATTACAGGGCCCCTGCCCTCAAGATCGGCTCAGTTAACGTAGTGTGGCGGCCCGCATACGCGGGACTCGAACCGCCATCGGGAGCCGCGGGCAGACACGCGGTAGCGCGTTTGGAACTACCCGCTCGGGGCGGGCCTTCCGGGGACAGTCCGATGTCACGTCCGCCCTGCGGGTCGCAGGGGCCCGTGGGAGGGGAGATTCAAGCGCGCGATTTTGAATCCGTAAAGCCATTCTGAGTTCAGCTCTCCCTGCCTCCCTGTGTTTCTTTAGTAGCGCGTTTGCGCGCGACTACAATAGAATAATTAACTTAGTTAACTTTGCTCCGGTGTCATTATAAAAGACTAGGAGGTTCCCGGTAGCCTTCTGATCAATGGGCCCTCCCTCTACAAATACCTGAAATCGATCATTTGTGGGAGCTTTCCGTGTCCTCGGCTCCCATAGCAACCGCACCTCAAACAAAATCATGGCTTGTTGCAAAGCATTATTGGTCATGATAGGCCATAAGCCTACACTCTTCGCTGAAGGAGCTCCCTTCTAACGGTGGGGTACTCCCTCAGCTTTTGGAGTTTCAGCCTCAAGTTTCTGCGTTTCGGCTTTTGGAGTTGGTTTATTAGTGTTAATGAACTGAGACACAACCAAAAAAAAAACTTGCCTTGCATACCGTTCGTACAGATCAGATCACCACACAGTGCATTGCGGTCGAACAAGTTAAAAAAGAACAATGCAGGATAAAGTGTAAAAGCTACCGATAAAGTGGTGGTCGTCCATCCTGTCCGACGGTGACAGGAAACCTGTGCGGGAGGGTTCTTAGAGTGGAAAAGCCATTGCACTGGGGCGGTTCCACTCTCTTGGCCTCAGGTCTAGTGATAGGAACAAGCGTCACAAACCAGGGTCTTCCCTGGTTGCAATGGTTGACCATGGCGCCTTCTGTGCCTTGCCATGCCCTTCGCTCTCCGCGGAGCGCTGCAGAACCGCCTTCCTGGCCGTTGGATCTCGCTGTAGATCTCATCCGCCCAGTCCCCCCCAGCTGACTTCGCAGGCTAGGACAGGCGTGTCCCTCTCTCACCGGGGTACGAGGCCGGCCGGCCACCCTCACCTGGGTTAGCCCACCTCTCGCAGCGGTGTACCGGGCTGTGGCCGGCGACGCTTGCGGACGGCTGCTCGGAGCCACAGGTGGGAGCCGAGCGTCCGGCGGGGACCCAAGGTGAGTGAGCTGCCCGGGAATGGACACGACAAGCCCCTTCACCAAAGGTTATAACCCTCCCTAGACACCCCACCAAGAAAGTACCGTGCCGTTAAACGATAAAGTGCAAAATCGTAATGAGGCAGATTGCGAGGCCAAGAGACCCACCTTATCATACAAAAGCTCCGTTGAAGAGACTGAGAACAGTGAGATGGAAGCCCCCCCGGCCCCCGTACATGTTTGTAACTTTTGCCTGGTGGGAGAGAGGAGAAAATGTCGGGGTTGGGGGGGGTGTGGTCTTTGATGACACTGGCCGCTTTACTGAGGCAGGGGGAAGTGTAGACAGAGTCCATAGCGGGGAGGATGGTTTCTGTGACGCGCTGAGCTGTGTCCACAACTCTCTGTGGCTTCTTATGGTCACGTACCGAGCAGTTGCCGTGAAGCATCCGGACAGAACGATTTCTGCGTTGTGTCGGTAAAAATCGATCTGTTGACAGGGACATGCCAATTTCTTTAGTAGAGGTGTGAGTTAGCTTTCTAGGGCCATAACATCAATGTGGTTGGGCCAAGGTGGGCGATTGTTGATTTGCATTTCCCAGAAACATACTTTATACTTTATTGTTGCCAAACAATTGGTACTAGAACGTACAATCATCACAGTGATATTTGGTTCTGCACTTCACACTCCCTGGATTACAAATATTAAATACTAAAAATATTAAAAATAGTTAAAATGAATAAATATTAAAAATTTAAATTATAAATCATAAATAGAAAATAGAAAAATGGGAAGTAAGGTAGTGCAAAAAAACACAAGAGGTAGGTCCGGATATTTGGAGGGTGCAGCCCAGATCAGGATCAGGATCCGTTCAGCAGTCTTATCACATGAAGTCCTTAACCCCTCTCAACCTCAACACATTTGACGTAGACAGGAGCTTGTCCATCCATTTCAATTCTACTTCCCATTCCGACATGTCAGTCCATGGCCTCCTCTACCGCTGTGATGAGGCCACACTCAGGTTGGAGGAAAAAACACCTTATTATTCCGTCTGGGTCGCCTCCAACCCGATGGCGTGAACGTCGATTTCTTGAACTTTCGGTAATTGCCACCCCTCTCATCACTTCCCATTCCTGTTTCCCTCCCTCACCTTCTCTCATTACCTGCCCATCACCTCCCTCTGGTGCTCCTCCTCCTTCCCTTTCTTCCATGGTCCTCTAAACTCTCCTGTCAGATTCCTCCCTCCTCCAGCCCTTTATCTCCATCACGAATCAACTTCTCAGCTCTTTACTTCACCCCCTGCCGCTCTCCGGGTTTCACCTATCACCCACCACCCTGTACTTCCTCCTCCCCTCCTCCCACCTTCTTGCGCTGACTTCTCCTCTTTCTTTCCAGCCCGAGGAAGGGTCTCGGCCCGAAACGTCGACTGTTTACTCTTTTCCATAGATGCTGCCTGGCCTGCGGAGTTCCTCCAGCATTTTGCGTGTGTTGCTCTGGTCCACAGAGGGAAGGCTGGTTCCTGCGAGATACTGATCTGTGTTCACAGCTCTCTGCTGTTTCTTATGGTCACGTGCAGTGTAGTGCCACACGAAGCCATGATGCATCCAGGCAGAATAATTTCTGTGGCGCATCTATAAAAATCGACGCATGCCAAATTTCTTTAGACTCCTACGAAAGTAGAGGTGTTGGTTAGATTAGATTATGAGGACACGCAATCCTCTTTTATTGTCATTTAGTAACGCATGCATTAAGAAATGATACAATGTTTTTCAGAATGATATCATGAAAACACATGACAAATCGACTTAAAAACCAACAAAAACCACATAATTATAACATATAGTTACAACAGTGCAAAGCAATACTGTAATTTGATAAGAACAGACCATGGCACGGTAAAAGTCTCAAAGTCTCTCGAAAGTCCCATCATCTCACGCAGACGGTGAACCTCCAGCACCGCCAACTTGCCGATGCAGCATCCTGGAAGCACCGACCACAGTCCGACTTCGAGTCCGTCCGAAAACTCCGAGCCTCCGACCAGCTCTCTGACACCGAGCACCGAGCACCATCTCTGCCGAGTGCTTCGACCCCGGCCCCGGCAACAGGCAATAGGCAAAGCCGAGGATTTGGGGCCTTCGTCTCCGGAGATTCTCGATCGCACAGTAGCAGCGGCAGCAAAGTGGGGATTTCAGAAGTTACAACAGGTGTTCCTCCGTGCTTCTCACGGCTGTCTCCATCAAATCCGGATTGTGCACGGCCCCTTAGTTACACATATCGATATTCATTCGGAATGGCCGCATGCACTGCGTCGCGCCGCCATCTTCTCCTCCCTCCTTAGTTTTTTTGGCTGCGACATCAATGTGGTTGGACCAGATGCTCACACCTAGGACCATGAAGATCTCAACTCTTTCAACCTCCACACCATTGGTGTAGACAGAACCTGTGCACTGGCCTGTTCTTTGGACCTGGAAGCAAGTGGTGATGTCTCTGATCTGCGGGGCTGGGAACCAGAGGGAGGAGTCAAATTTCAAACTGGGGTTGCAGAAACCAAAATCTATTCTTTCCAAATAAGGAGTAGAGCAATTAAGTGCAAGGGCGACTCTGTAAAGTACCTTGGACATCATAACTGCAACAGAAGGTTAAGCTCCACTGTGTCTTTGTTTGGAGATGCTGGTACGGTCCTTCCATTGAATTGTCTTCTTGGACGTGGCAAGGTAGCATCGTGGTTAGCGTAATGCTTTACCTTGCCATTTGTAAGATTGGCGTTAAGTTCCAGCCGCTACTTGTAAGGATTTTGTATGTTCCCCCATGACCTCCTTGGTGGCCTGGTTTCCTCTTACAGTCCTCATCGAGGGGTCAACAGTGGAAAGGGTGAGCAATTTCAAGTTCCTGGGTGTCCACATCTCTGAGGATCTCTCCTGGGCCCCACACATCAACGCAGTTGCGAGGAAGGCACAACGGCAGCTACAGTAAATTTCATTAGGAGCTTGGGGAGACTTGGGATGTCCAAAGTCACTCACAAGTTTCTTCAGATGTACGGTGGAGAGCATTCTAACTGGCTGCATGGGAGGGGTGGGGCGGAGGGGGGTGCTGTTCTACAGCACAGGGTTAAAAAAATCCTGCAGAAAGTTGTGAACTCAGTCAGCACCATCATGGGCACCAGCCTCCTCAGCATCGAGGACATCTTCAAAAAGACGGCTCCACTCTAGGACCCCCATCACCCAGGACATGCCTTGTTCTCATTGCTACCGTCAGGAAAGAGACACACACTCAACGATTCAGGAACAGCTTCTTCCCTGCGCCATCTGATTTCTGAGTGGACATTGAACCCGGGAACACAACCTTACTACTTGTTTTATTTAATTGAACTATTTAATACATATATAGGCATCCGTTAGTCTCGTGAGACCATGGAAGGCCTTGGAAGGTTTCCAGAACACAGGCTTGGGCAAGGTTGTGTGGAAGACCGGCAGTTGCCCAGGCCGCAAGTCTCCCCTCTCCACGACACCGATGTTGTCCAAGGGAAGGGCATTAGGACCCATACAGCTTGGCACCAGTGTCGTCACAGAGCAACGTGTGATTAAGTGCCTTGCTCAAGGACACAACACATTGCCTCAGCCAAGGCTCGAACTAGCGACCTTCGGATCACTAGACGAACACCTTAACCACTTGGCCACACGCCAGTATATATATTTACTGTAATTCACATTTTTAATATTATGTATTACAACGTACTGCTGCCATAACAGCAAATTTCATGACCTACGCCGGTGATATCAAACCTGATGCGGATTCTGACATTCCAAGGGGTTAATAATTTTAGGGCAGGCTATGTTAGAAGCCGTGGCGAGTGACGGGCCGGTTCAGCTTGCTGCTCCGCGACATTTAGGCGGCTCCGCGCTGGACTATGGGTCTCAGAGTATCTCTGTGGGCTACAGAGCGCTATTTGCTTGCGGTTATCATTTTTATGATTAGTTTTTTTTTCTCTCTCTCTGCACAATGGATGTCCAGCGGTCTTTTTTTTCCATGGGTTCTTTTGGGTTTCTTTGTTATGTGGCTGCCTGTTAGCTGACGAATCTCAAGTTGTACAATGTACTTTGAACTTTCTTGGTGCAGGAAACATGCTGGTGGGTACATGTGTACTATCCTTAGTTGGTCATTGACGCAAATCTTGCATTTCACTGTATATTTCGATGTGTATGCGATCAATAAAGTTAATCTTCATGTTAATCTCAATGACGACACCATGACTAACACCTGGTCTTTCTCCCCGTTCTTCCTTCTCATTAACCGCTGGTAGAATGGGCTGAGACGCCAAGAACTCGCTTTCCTCAGCCCCCTCCAGCAACTGGAGAGGCAGGTCAGCGACCTCCGACTCGATGCGTCGCAGACTCCTGGAGGGGAACCAGAGATCGACAGTCGCCCGAGCTCAGGTAAGGGGGAGGGGGACACGTAGTGGCGGTGTGAAGGGGTGGGGCTTCTTCCATCGTAGGCCTGATTTAAGCATTTACAAGTCAAGGTTATCTTCTCACATTTCAAGGTTCAAGCTCTGTTTAGTGTTATTTCCAGTACACAAGTGTAAAGGAGAACAAAATTGTTACTCCGGATCAGAAAAAACCCACAATAAGATAAAGAACAGAATAGTTAAAAAAAAACACGATAAATAAAAATACATAAGATAGTTTATATACATAAATTGATTGTATGTCCATAAAGTGACGCTAGGCACGGGAGTGTCTGTACAGAAGGTGAATCTGACGGGAGATATTGAGACAGTGCTGGAGTTAGTGGGGGGAGGTGTTGATCAGTTTTACTGCTTGGGGAAAGTAACTGTTTTTGAGTTCAGTCGTCCCGGCGTGGATGCCTGCTCCCTGATGGGAGTTGGACAAACAGCCCGTGAGCAGGGAGGGTGGGGTCATTCATGATGCTATATTGTCCTTTCTCCTCTCTAGACTCGACGGATTTCTGTCTAACTCTCCGGCCAGACTGCATACCCCTCCAGCATCCAGGGGAGATTATTTGTAGGGCTTTGCTCATTGTGTGCGCAGGCTGGCTGTGGTCTGGTTTAACAATTAGCCTTTGATCACACTCAGCTTCTTACTGCTGAGCACTGGGAATGCTGAATCTGACTCCCTCAGCTGCTGTCAGGGTGAACCACGTGACCACATGAAGGGTAACAGGTTAAGTGGATTCGTTTTGGTTTATTTTCTGAGGAAAATAATACTCACAAGCAAAAGGGGGAAAAAAAAATGACAAGTAGTGGTTAGCACATTGCTTTTCAGCACCAGAGACCAGGGTTCGATTCCCGCCACTGCCTGTGTGGAATTTGTACGTTCTCCCCGTGACCGCGTGGGTTTCCTCCGGGTGCTCTGGTTTCCTCCCACAGTCCAAAGACGTACCGGTTGCTAGGTTAATTGGTTATGGTAAACTATCCGGGTTCAATTGGGGATTTCTGAAGGGCCTTTTCCGTTCTGTATCCCAATAAATAAATGATCAGAATCAGGTTTATTATCACCTGACATACACCCAGTGGCCGATCCCCAGTGGAGTGTGTTCAAGGTCTTCTACTGCTGTAGCCCGTCCACAGCAAGGTTGAACATGTTGTGTGTTCAGAGATGTTCCTCTGCACACCACTGTACAGAACACATGGTTACTTGAGTTCCTGTCACCTTCCTGTCAGCTTGAACCAACCTGGCCGCTCTCCCCTGATCTCATTTTCAAGGCGTTACCACACCATTCTCTGTAAGCACTGGTGCAATATTGTCTATTTCCACCATCCTCCATAAACTCCAGGGACTGTTGTGCCTGAAAATCCCAGGAGATAAGCAGTTCCTCAGATACTCAAACCACCCCATCTGACACCAACAAAGTCAATTACATCACGTTTCTTCCCCCTTCTGAAGTTTGGGCCAGGCAACAACTGAACCTCTTGACCATCCCCGCATGCTTTTATGCACTGAGCTGCTGGCACGTGATTGGCTGATGAGATATTTGCATTAACGAGCAGGTGTACCTAATAAAGTGGCCATTGAGTGCACGTCATGTTGTTTTGTGACTGCAGTGCAGATCGATACGTAAAATATACTATAAATGATAATAAGAAACATATATAGAAAAAGTCTTGGTTACCAAAACCACAGTGCCTCTAACTATCCCTGTGACTAATTCTTGGAGGGAGATTTGTGAGTTTTACACAAGGTCGCTGTTCACCTCAATTCCATAAGATCATAAGACATAGGAGCAGAATTAGGCCATTTGGCCCATCGAGTCTGCTCTACCATTCCAGCATGGCTGATCTTTTTTCCCCTCCTCAGCCCTGCTCCCCAGCCTTCTCCCCACAATCTTTGATGCCATGTCCAATCAAGAACCTATCAAGCTCTGCCTTAAACACACCCAATGTCCTGGCCTCCACAGATGCTTGTGGTAACAAATTCCACAAATTCCCCACCTTCTGGCTAAAGAAATTTCTCTGCATCTCCATTTTAAATGGATGCCCCTCTATCCTGAGGCTGTGCCCTCTTTTCCTAGACTCCCCCACCATGGGAAACATCCTTTCCACGTCTACTCTCTCTAGGCCTTTCAACATTCGAAAGTTTTCAATGAGATTCCCCCACTTCATCCTTCTGAATTCCAGCTAGTATGGACCCAGAACCATCAAACGTTCTTCGTAAGATAACCCTTTCATTCCCGGACGTGTGGTCGCCGGCCGGGCTTTCCTGTTGGCACTGGTGTCGTAGTGGTCAACGTGAAGCCATTACAGCTTGGGGTGTCGGATTTCGGCGTTCAGTTCCAGTGGCATCTCAAGGAGTTTGCATATCCTCCTCGTGGCCGAGTCGGTTTCCTCCGGGTGCTCTGGTTTCCTCCCACAGTCCAAAGACGTACCGGTTAGTAAAGTAATCGGTCATTGTAGATTGCCCCATAGTTAGGACAGGGTTAAATGTGTGGGCTGCTGGATGGCGCGGCTCGTTGGGCCGGAAGGTTCCATTCCACGCTACATCTCTAAATAAATAAATTTTAAAAAGCAGCTCCAGTAACTGAACCGAAAACACCCACCAAATCTGTCTAGGTTCGTTGAAAAAAGAAAAGATCGTTTCCAGATGTTCATCCTGGAGAATACACAACGTCGCAAGTGAAGGGGTTGAGGTCAGTTTGGGGTTAGTGTTTGATTTCCGTGCCTTGAAGTTCCTCCTGATAGATTTTCCCACACGGGCTCTCTGTCAGGGACACTGACGCCCAAAGCGACACGCACACAAAGTTGCCAGAGGAGCTCAGCAGGTCAGGCGACATCCACGGAGAGAGAATAACCAGTCGACGTTTCGGGCCGAGACCCTTCATCACTGCGAAGGAAAGGGGGAGGATGCCAGAATAAAATGGTGGGGGGAAGGGAAGGAGGATAGGTGAAGCCAGGCGGGTGGGAAGGGTCAAGGGCTTGGGAGGATCTGATAGGAGAGGAGAGTGCACGATGGGAGAAAGGGAAAGAGGAGGGGACCCAGGGGGAGGTGAGGGTGGGGAATAGAGGATGGTTGGGGGAGGTGTGGATTATTTCACAGGGAGGAGAGATCAATCTTCATGCCATCAGGGTGGAGGTTACCAAGGTGGGATTTGTGGTGTTGCTCCCCCACCCTGAGGGTGGCCTCTTCTTGGCACAAGAGGAGGCCGTGGACCAACGCTGATGTCTAGTTACATTGTTTATCTATTCAGTTCCAGCTTTCAGTCAGCTTTCCACCTCTTTCTTTCCCCATTTCCCTGATTTTCAGGTTTTGATTTTGCTCTGCCTGCCTCTATAATTACCTTGGCTTCTCACATCTGGCTTGTTTCATTCCTCACTCTGTCTCACTGTCAGAGTCACTTCCTCTGCTTACAACCAGAATCAGCTTTAATATCACTGGAATGTGTTGTGAAATTTGCGTTACGTGGTGACGGTACGTAATAATAAAAAAAACTGTGAATTACAGTCTATAAAAAAGTGAGGCAGTGTTCATCGGTTCGATGTCCATTCAGAAATCGGATGTCAGAGGGGAAGAAGCTGTTCCTGAATCGTTGAGTGTGTGTGTCTTCAGGCTCCTGTCCCTCCTCCCTGATGGTAGCGATGAGAAGAAGGCATGTCCTGGGTGGTGGGGGTCCTTAATGATGGATGCTGCCTTTTTGAGGCATCGATGCTTGAAGATGTCCTGGACACTACGGAGGCTGGTGCCCGTGATGGAGCTGACTGAGTTCACAACTTTCCGCATCTTACTTCAATCCTTTGCAGTAGCCCCCTCCTTTCCGCACCCATACCAGATGGCGATGCAGCCAGTTAGAGTGCTCTCCACTGTGTCGTCCCTTATCTCTTTGTTTTCCTGTCTCCGGGCATTCCTGCCTAATTATCCCCACTCTCCTCTCCTTTTATCACTTCAATTTGAGTGTGTTCTTTGCGTAAACGCATTAGAAATAACTCTACCGCAAACCAGAGGAAGTCCCATGTTCGGCTTGGGTTCTCTGCAGCAAAACAGTCTAAGCATTAGATTCTCCAATTTCAGGAAATGTGCTCTCCCTCCATCCCTTTTCTCCCTCCTTCTAACCAGTTCCTACCCCTCCTCTACCAAAGGAGGTGTAAGGCGCTCCTTCCCTCCGCTAGCCTGCAGGTCACCCTTGGGAAAGGTGTAGCACCTGCTTAGCCCCCCCCAGTCAGGGTCCCGTGAAGCCAAGGGGGCAGGTGGTGAATATCACAAGTCCTGGTTATGTGAGCACTGATGCCGGGCAGACCATCTCTGAAGAGTGTTGATAATGGCCAGAAGAAAGCAATTGCAAAACACCCGAACAAAAAAAATTTGCCAAGAACAATCGTGGTCATGGGAAGACCATGATTGCCCACGTCATACAACATTCTAAATTGGAGAAAGGCCGATTTTGATAGTATCAGAAATGATCTGGCAAGTGTGAATTAGGACAGGCTGTTTTCTGGCAAAGGTGTACTTGGAAAGTGGGAGGCCTTCGGAAACAAAATTTTGAGAGTACAAAGCTTGTAGGTGCCTGTCAGAATAAAAGGTAAAGATAACAGGAGTCAGAACCTTGGTTTTCAAGAGGTATTGAGGCCCTGGTTAAGAGAAAAAGGGAGTGCATAGCAGGGAGGGCAAGCAGGAACAAATGAGGTGCTTGTGGAGTATAAGAGATGCAAGAAAACACTTAAAGAAATCAGGAAGGCTAAAAGGAGGAATGAAGTTGCTCTAGCAGACGAGGTAAAGGAGAATCCAAAGGGATTCTACAGGTATGTGAAGAGCAAACAGATTGCAAGGGACAAAACTGGTCCTCTGGAAGACCAGAATGGGAATCCCTGTGTGGAGCCAAAACAGATGGGAGAGATCTTAAATTCACTCTTTGCACCTGTATTTACTCAGGAGACGGACGCAGTATCTATTGAAGTGAGGCAAAGCAGCCTCAACTTCATGGACCCTGGTCAGGTTACAGAGGAGGAGGTGTTTGTCACCCTGAGGCAAATCAGGGTGGAATAATCCCCAGGGCCTGACAAGGTATCCCCTTGGACCCCATGGGAGGCAAGTGTAGAAATTGCCGGGGCCCCTTCAGAGATATTTAAATCATCCTTAGTGACAGGGGTGGTACCAGAGGACTGGAGGATAGCCAATGTTGTACCACTGTTTAAAAAAGGCTCTAAACATAAACCAGTAAATTACAGGCCGGTGAGCCTGACATCAGTTCTGGGAAAGCTGTTGGAAGGTATTCTAAGGGACTGGATATATAAGTACTTGGATAGACATGGACTGATTAAGGATAGTCAGCATGGTTTTGTGTGTGGTAGGTCACGTCTAACCAATCTTATAGAGTTTTTTTAGGAAGTTATCAGGAGGGTGGGTGAAGGCGAGGCAGTGGATATTGTCTACAGGGACTTTGGTAAGGCATTTGAGAAAGTCCTTCATGGGAGATGGTCAAGAAGGTTCAGTCGTTCGGCATTCAGTAAATTGGATTAAGAATAGGCTCTGTTGGAGAAGTCAGAGTAGTAGATGGTTGCCTCTCTAACTGTAGGCCCGTGTGCGCAGGAATCGGTGCTGGGTCCATTGCTGTTTGTCATCGATATCAATGATCTGGATGATAGTGTGGTTAAATGGATCAGCAAATTTGCTGATGACACCAAGATTGGGGGTGTAGTGGTTGGCGAGGAAGGCTATCATTGTTTGCAGAGAGATCTGCATCAGCTGGAAAAATGGGCTGAAAAATGGCTGATGGAGATTAGTGCAGACAAGTGCGAGGTTTTGCAAATGACCCGAAACTTTGACTGTCCACTTCCCTTCACCGATGCTGCCTGGCCCACTGAGTTAGTCCAGCAGTTTGCTTGTTGCCTTGATTCCAGCATCTGCTGCCTCGTGTATCTCCAAAAAAGAAATCCCAGGCAATGTGGGTCACCACAGACGGCGTTACGGAAATGCAGATCTATCTTCCCCTCTCAGCCATTCACGAATTGGTTTTAATTGGCGGCACGGTAGCGTAGCGGTGAGCACGACGCTTTACAGTTCCAACAACCCAGGTTCAATTCCCGCCAATGCCCGTAAGGAGTTTGTACGTTCTTCCCGTGACTGCATGGGTTTCCTCTGGTGCTCTGGTTTCCTCCCACAGCCCAAAGACATACCGGTTGGTAGGTTAATTGGTCATTGTGAATTGTTCTGTGATTAGGCTAGGGTTAAACTGGGGGCTAGAAGGGCTTGTAGGGTCTATTCAATGCTGGATTGATAGATAAGTAAATAAACTTTGCTCCTGACTCCAAAGTACGCTGGGTCAAGTGCAGTTCAGTTCAGTCATTGAGGTACCAAAGTTAAAGGATATCTGGGCACAGGGGCAGGGCAAGCCAGACACAGTGATATTGGACAGTAGAGCAGTCTTGAGAGGCCGAGGCCCATTCCTGCTCCACCTACTGAAGGATTCCTGCACTCTTGGAGACCGTTGGGATGTGATGTTTAGTTCACACTCTCGAGTCTGCAGTGTATGTAAAAGATGCCTTGGTGAAACTACCCACCGACAGTCCAGTACCACATTGTTATACAGTGACAGGCCTGTCCCTAACAGGTCCCCCCCCCAAATGTTGTACACTGAGAGACCATTAGGGTTGCCAACTGTCCCGTATTAGCCGGGACATCCCGTATATTGGGCTAAATTGGTTTGTCCCATATGGGACCGCCCTTGTCCTGTATTCCCCCTCTAAGGTAGAGCGTTCCTATGAAGCCGTTTGTCAGCCGAAATGGTGTAAAGCGAAGAAGCAATTACCATTAATCTATATGGGAAAAATTTTTGAGCGTTCCCAGACCCAAAAAGTAACCTACCAAATAACACATAAAACCTAAAATAACACTAACATGTAGTAAAAGCAGGAATGATATGATAAATACACAGCTTATATAAAGTAGAAATAATGTATGTTTCACTTAACAGAATCGGGAAGGTTAAGCCAAAACCGATTTGTAGAAAAAAATCGGCACGTACACGCATGCGCACGTCACGTATGTGCACGTTATGCACACACACGCAGGTGCCCACGCCGGGCTTCACGGTCATGGTAGTCTTTCTTGGAGTGAGCACACGTGTCCCGTATTCGACTGCTACTTTTGTCCCCTTATTTGGGAGTGAGAAAGTTGGCAACCCTAGAGACCGTTCCCGCCATCCCCATGAACCCCTGCAAAGCCTGAAGGTTTTTGGAGGGAATCGCTTCGATTGAGATACTCGAGGTACCTCTGTGCGGACTGGTTGGGGACAGCACACGATACCGCCGACTGGATCCGCTCACGCTCCACGCGACTGCTGCAAGTTGATGTTTGACCCACGCCTTTAACACGCTGATTTTTTTTCTCTCTCTACAACCCCACCTTCCACCCCCACCCGCCTTCCCCACCGTCTTCCTCCACCTTCCTCTCTGCCTCCCTCCACCCTCCCCCCTGCTCCCTCCTGCAGGCTTCTATGAGCTCAGCGAGGGCCCGTCCCCCGCGCTCTCCGACTCCTCCGCCTCCATCTTTGCCGAGTGCTTCCCCAGCTTGCATTCTGCTGCGTGCAACTACCCGCGGCTTGGCTTGGCTGACGCTCGCATTAATTATGCAAACGAACGACCCAAATCATTAGGTAGGTGTGAACCCAGGCAACTGCAGAGGAGTGTTGAGGATGTCCCCGTGAGGAACTGTATTAATGCCCAGTAGTGGGAGGACATCTATTGAGGATTCTTTTTTGCAATACTTTCAAAAAAGTTGGTATTAAACCTCAAAACTTAAAAATTCAAAGTAAATTTATTATCACAGTACATTGAAGTCACCATAAACTACCCTGAGATTCTTTTTTTTTTGTGGGCATTCACATTAAATCCAAACATAATGAAAGACCGTGCCCGAGAAGACGGACGGACGGCCAATGTGGAAGAGGCAATAAATTGACCAAATGCAGAAAGAAAAATAATAATAAATGAATAAATAATAGATATCGAGAGCATGAGATGACGAGCCCTTGAAAGTGAGTCCGTAGGCTGTGGGAACAGTTCAGTGTTGAGTTGAGTGAAGTTATCCCCTCTGGTTCAGGAGCCTGATGGTTGAGGGGTAGTCAGTGTTCCTGACCCCAGTGGTGTGGGGGTCCTGAGGCCCCTGTATCTCCTTCCTAATGGTGGCAGTCAGAAGAAAGCATGTTCTGTATGGAAGAAGTCCATTTCTCCTGCTCGCTCGGGGCGTGTATCCCAGATTGCAACTCTCAGTGTAAACCAAACTTTCCTTCCCACTCCTAACTTAACTTCAGTGAGTGTGGAGTCCCGGAGACCCACCGCACAGGAACAGGCCCTTCGGTCTACCAACCCTGCACCGGCCAATAGCACACACTTCCACTCGTCTCCTAGTTCCCCCTCAACATCCCATCCACTCCCCACACCCCCGACTCCACCAATCACCTACACACCAGGATCAATCCACAGTGGCTAATTATCAACCTGCTCGACCTTGGGACGTGGGAGGAGCCAGTGCACCCATGGGAAACCGGAGGCGGACCACAGGGAGAACGTGCAAACTCCACGCAGAGAGCGCCGGAGGTCAGGGTCGGACCCTGGACCCTGGTCGGGCTACTGCGGCATTGCCTTAAATCGTTCCCAACCCATCCAATATCTTATAGTGAATGGCTCTCCCTCACCCTCCTACAGAATTGATCAAATGCTGGGTTTCGACTCCAAACATTGGCAGGTCCTGCCCCCACCCCATCGCTCGATCTGCTGACTTCCACCAGCAGATGGTTTGCTGCTTCAGATATCTGCCGTCTCTTTTGTCTGTACCTATTAACTCTTGTTACTTACTTATTGATCATTACGTTGCTGGTGTTTAGGGCAGCAGTGAAGATCCTCCATCTCTGGTGGTGTTCAGGGCTTCCTTCATCGTGTCAGTAGCTTCCTCTCGGTTTTCACCACTGTCGGTCGTGCAAGTCCCGGGTGGAGACTCAGGAATATCGACACACTCAGATGTAGAAGGGTTCTTCACTGTTGTTTCCGTAACAATTTTGTTTGCCCAGTTAGGGTTGTTAGCCCTGAGTTGAACCTGGAGGACCGGTGGACCACTCTTAGTCTGGCCTCTACTCTTTGACCTGTTTGGCATGGGTGACCCTACCAAGAGCCAAAGCATAAAGCCCTGACTCCAGCCAACACAGCTCTCCGGGTCACTGAGGCACGCAAGCCTCCAAACCCCACGACAAGATGGTGGACCTCTTGGAGGTCACCCTTGCTAGATCGACCTCATATAGACACCAGAGCCTGGTGGACAGGAGCCCGTGCGATGCTCATAGACTTACAGCACAGAAACAGACCTTTCTGCCCATCTCCATCGTGCTGACCACCAAGTACCCATTTACCAGAATGTGGCGGAATGCCTTCTATGCCTTGGCAATCCAAGGGTTCATCGTGGGAGTGTCTCCGTCCATCACACTTTCAGGCACTGGGTTCCAAATTCCACCCACCGTCAGCCTCAAATCCCCACGAACACTCTGCCCCTTACCATAAATCTTTGCCCTGTGGTGAAAGTCACTTCTGCAGTGGAGAAAAGTTGGCCGCATGGTTACGGCGTTGGACTTGAAATCCAGAGGCGATCCCCCACATGGGTCCGAGCCCTGCTCGCAGAGCTCGCAGCACGACCAAGGACATTTTGGGGTGTAGTGGTTAGTGTAACCGGGTTCAATTCCTAGCGCCGTCTGTAAGGAACTGGTATGTTCTTCTCTGTTACCATGTGGGTTTCCTCCGGGTGCTCTGGTTTCCTCCCACAGTCCAAAGACGTACAAGTTAGCAGGTTAAAGGTCACATGGCTGCTTGGGATCAGTCGGCCAGGAGGGCCTGTTACCATGCCGCATCTCGAAATAAATAAACTTACTCCCCTCTGGTCTATTCCCCTCACAATCTTCTCTCTTTCAACCTTCTCTGCTTCAAGGAAAATGGGGCAGCACGGTAGCGTAGTGGTCAGCACAGCGTTTTTCAGTACAGGAGATACGGGTTCAATTCCCGCCGTTGCCTGTAAGGATTTCGTGTGTTCTCCCCGTGACCGTGTGGGTTTCCTCCATGTGCTCTGGTTTCCTCCCACAGTCCAAAGGCGTACCGGTTGGTAGGTTAATTGATCATTGTAAATTGTCCCGTGATTAGGCTGGGGTTAAGTTGGGGGGTTGTTGGACAGCACAGCTCAAAGGGCCGGAAGGGCTATTTCATACTGTATCTCAATAAATTCATGAATAAGTAAAACAGGCCAAACCCGGGCTACTGTATCTTCCTTGGGACACCTGATCCCAGCAACGTCCTCGGGAATCTCCTCTGCAGAGTAACCGCGCCCTTGCTACGCTGAGGTGGCCTCAACGCCACACAGTCGTCTGGGTAGTCAGACACCCATTGGCAGGAGACGTACCACTGTGGACTAACTTGGTTGCCTCCTCAGTCAACTCCTGCTTTGTTTGAGGCCCTGTGTCAGGAGGTTCACTGCGATTCAAACTCGGGATCACGAGGAGACTGTTCCGTCTTTCGTTACATGAGATTGTGGTTGGTGGCACCGTATCTCCTTGGAGCCTCTACCCAGAACAAGTCCAGTAACATTTGGATCTAATTCACTGCTAGTGGATGTTATGATGACATATGACTCACCAGCGCTATGTGCACGGCTTGTGGCTCGTTTACTAATACTGAAGGAGTGTAAGACCATAAGATATAAGAACAGAAGTAGGCCAATTGGCCCATCGAGTCTGCCCCACCCTTCAATCACGGGTAACTCTACTCCCACTCCATCAGCACTAGGGTGTCAAATCCCGATGCTATAACACCCCCCCCGAGGAGTATTACTTGGTGTCCAGTTTGTTCTGTCCCTGTTCTGGTACATTTGTTGGGACAGTTTAGAGGGAGCTTCATTCAGGGTCGAGATTGTACTGTCCTTGTCTGGGGAGTGTGTGATGGGACAGTGTAGAGGGAGTTTCACTCTGTATCTAACCCGTGCTGTCCCTGCCCTGGGAGTGTGTGATGGGACAGTGTAGAGGGAGCTTCACTCTGTATCTAACCCGTGCTGTCCCTGTCCTGGGAATGTGTGATGGGACAGTGTAGAGGGAGCTTCACTCTGTATCTAAGATGGGACAATGTAGAGGGAGCTTCACTCTGTATCTAACCTGTGCTGTCCCTGTCCTGGGAGTGTGTGATGGGACAGTGTAGAGGGAGCTTCACTCTGTATCTAACCTGTGCTGTCCCTGTCCTGGGAGTGTGTGATGGGACGGTGTAGAGGGAGCTTCACTCTGTATCTAACCCGTGCTGCCCCTGCCCTGGGAGTGTGTGATGGGACAGTGTAGAGGGAGCTTCACTCTGTATCTAACCCGTGCTGCCCCTGCCCTGGGAGTGATGACTCACACTGCACTCTAACATGGAGTATTGATTATTTTTTCCAGCCGAGCCTCTGCACACAGACCAGGAGGAGAGCCTGAGCTATGCCGACAGCGACTACGTCTCCTCGGTGCCCCGCTCCTTCTCGGTGCCCCACTCGGAGTCACTGGAAGCTCTGGCGGACATGCGGTCGAAGCACCCGTCGGACCTGATGACCCGCGACAACCTGGAGCTCTTCACCTACCCTGGCCCCCTCCACGCCATGGCCGTACAGAGCCCCCTCCTTGGCCAAGCCCTGCGGGCAAGCAGCGAGGACAAGCCCTTCTCACCCACCTCCTTCCTGGGCGCCTACAAGCTGGACGGTGACGGCGAGCTGTTCTTCGGCTCCGAGGCCGAGCTGGCCCAAGGCCTGGAGGCCGTGCAGTCAAAGAGGCTGGAGAATTACATCACCGGCCTGGTCCACAAGAGGGTCTACCCGGTCCGCTCGAACAAGCCGAGGACGAGCCTCGCGGCGGACCCCACCAAGGGCCTGATTCGCCAAAGCAGCCTGTGCCAGAGGAACACCGAGTCCGCCAGCCCTCAGAGTCCCAGCTGCGAGCAGGTGTACCCCTCGTCCGAGAGGGGGAAGATCTCCAGTTCCCACAGCTTCGACGGCAGCCTGCCCACCGCAAGGTACAGGCCCCAGTGGAGCACAGGTGGGGACCAGTCGTCGGCCAAGAAAAATCTCCCCAGCTGCCAGGCCTCAGACAGCTTCGCCGGTGCCGCCCAGAAGCCAAAGGGCACGGAGGAGGCCCAGCACTCCCAGAGCCTGAGGAAACAGGTCAGGCTCATGACGAATACTCCACCCATGAGACCAACCTCCCTGGAGTACCACGACTTGAATTACCACCCGGCCATGCGGGCATCACCTCAGGAGAGCTACTACCAGAACGTGTACTCACTGGACGACGGGTCCCGGGCCTTTGCACCCACTCGGGCCAACTCAGTGGAAGTCCAGTCACCACCTTTCGAGCAACGCATCGCCGCTGGGCCTGAGGTCCGAGAGAAGAGGTCGCCCATCCGGGGACTCGACGACGGGGCCTACCAGATGGTCAACGCGCAGTACATACCGGCCAAGCAGCCATACCGAGGGCAAGGGGGAGGGCCGGGGGGCCGGGCCAAGGCCGCCATGCTCAGCAAGTGCCGCTCGGCCGACATGTCGCCCGAGGCGGTCCCCCCCGGCTTCAGGGAGAAGGGCAAGGCCCCGGGCAAGAAGTGTCGCTTCAGCGAGGAGGCGGAGGCCGCGAGGAGGAACGGCCGCAAGCCTTCGCCGCGGGCCAAGAAGACGTGCCGCTCCAACTCGGAGAACAGCCTATTGCACCGGCAGAGCTCGGCCGGTGGCAAGTACAACACGGTGGAGCGGGATGAGGGCCGCTCCCTGCGGTCCAGGCGTCACCCCAGCGGCGGCGGCAGCGGCGGCTACCGGCGCTGGAGGTCGACGGCGGAGATCAGCCAGGAGGAGGTCGCGGTCGCGGCCGCTGAGCCTTATGCGCCTGGGGAGGGCCAGCGGCGGCTCAGGAGGTACCAGAAGGTGGCCGGCCACCAGGCCGGCAGCGACCTGGAGGACCGGGCGCCTCCCGAGGACGAGGGGCCGGGACCCAGGGCCTATGGCGCCCATGGCGGCTTCGGTGACAGCGAGTCGAGCCTGAGCGAGGTCGAGTCGCCGGCCTTCAGCACCTGCTCCAGCGAGACGGACGACGAGGGCGGCGGGCTGGTGTGGCCTCAGCAGATGGCCCCGCAGGCGGCTGGCCGCAACGCAGCCCAGCCCAAGGTCTTCGTCAAGATCAAAGCCTCCCATGCGCTGAAGAAGAAGATTCTTCGTTTCCGCACCGGCTCCCTCAAGGTTATGACAACTGTGTGAGGGGAGCAACTCGGGACGTCCCATCAGAGCTTTGAAGCTGTCCTACCCCCCCCAACCCCCACCATCCCCACTGCAAGTTTATCGGAAGAGGGGACTGGGCCGATAGAGGCGAGAGCCCACCTGACTCTTTATCCATACCTCCACCTGACGTCCGCACAGATCTCCTCCCCTTCCCCATGGCAGCCGGAGAACTTTCCAGAAGCACCGTACAGAGCAGAGGATGAGGGGAGGGTGGCACCAGGCCTGGTCTCGTGCCCCATTTTCTGTGGCGAGGGGCGGGTCTCGAAGCCACAACCTCCTGCCGCATCCGCTTCCGCCTGAGCCCTCGCCAGAGAAGTGCCCCGAGGAAACGGGGGGCCCCCCATGTGCCAAGGAAAACCCCTCTGCGTGATGGAATTCCAGCTCGAGGGCCCGGTTCACTCGCGCCTGGTTCCGCGACCTCACCTCGCGGAGGGGCTGTCCGTTAATCCTACGCCGCATCAACCGACCACGACTTATTTTACGCTGTGTTACCACGGAGAGTCTCTTGACGTTTTTGTGGTGGAAGGCTTTCTAGATCAAGGAGCAGACAAGGACTTGGGTTTTGAATGTCGCCTGCTGGTTGGCACCCACCCCCTTCGCCATCCCTGACTGACGTTCCTGTTTCAAATTTCTCACCTCTGTGGTCAAATCCCTCAGCCACACCTGATCAAGTGATATCCTCAGATTCAGATTGTTTTTTTTCGTTCATTTACCGAAACATATAGTGAATTGTGTCACAACAGACACAAAATGCTGGAGGAACTCAGCAGGCCAGGCAGCGTCTATGGAAAAGAGTACAGTCGAGGTTTCGGGCCGAGACCCTTCACGACTGTGGTACAAGCTGGCAGCGAAGACATGTTCCCAGGCGGACGACATGTCGTTACCCAGACCCACTACTAGAGCCGTGTATATCTTCCCAGAAACATAACTTCGCCACCAGCTTGTACCACATTAGTGAAGAGTCTCGGCCGAAACGTTTTCCACAGACAGTGCCTGGCCTACTGAGTTCCTCTGGCATTTTGTGTGTGTTGCTTGGACTTCCAGCGTCCGCAGACTCTCTCTCGTTAGTGAAATGAGCCATGTGCCTCAACGACCAACACACCCAAGGGTGTGCTGGGTGGGTGGGTGGGGATGCCGCCCGCAAGTGTCACCAAACATCCCGGCACCAGCAGGCCTCTGGGCCTCCAATGTCCTGCGGACCCCAGCCCTCTACCACCCTCAAAGACCTCTGTGCCCCCCCAACTCTGGGTTCTTGATCGCCTGAATTTCCTGCCACCATCGGCAGCCCTGTCTGCGCCCTGGCTCCTTGAACTTTGAACTTGCCCCCTTAAGCTGTACCATAGAGGCTCCCCTCTTCATCAGCTTCGAGCCCCCTTGTCTCTGCATCTCCTCTGGTGGCTCAGGGATATTTTACCCAGATTCAGAACAAGCCCCTTGGATACATGACAGCCATATGTAACAGATGATCGCACCAAAGCAGGCTCTGATAACAAACTTACTTTGAACTTTGAAACTAGCACCCTCAGCCCATCAAGGCATTTGGAAAACCCATTTACACAAGTCCTATTTTATTTTATTTTCTCCCACCTTCCCATCGTTCCTCCCCCCCCCCCAGATTCCATCACTCACTGCACACAAGGGGACGATTTACAGCGGCTATTTATCCTGCCAACCCGAAAGTCATTAGGACGTGGGACCCCGTGTAGTTGCGGGGGGAACAGACAGTACCCGAAGTCAGGATCGAACCTGCACCTTTACCCGTGTATCACATAATTCCCTCTTTTCTGTTGCCTCGGTTTCACATTGCTCCGGAGCTGGGCAGCGTTAACAGCCCCGTCTGCCTAACACACATCCAGGCCAACCAAGGCCCCTTCGTGAGCTAGTCCCGTTCGCTTTTAGCCAATCTCAACCTTAAGGAACCACAGTACATCGGCGGAAATTTGCGACTGTCGACATACCGAGCCTCCACAAACTCTGAGTAAAACGTAGCCGCTGTTGTGCCTTCTTGTAACTGGAATATGTTGGCCCCAGGATAGACCTTCAGAGATGTTGATACCCAGGAACTTGAAACTGCTCACTCTTTCCACTGCTGATCTCCTTATCCTGACAGGTGTGTGTTCCCTCGACTTCTCCTTCCTGAAGTCCACAGTCAATTCCCTGGTCTTACTGACGTTGAGTGCAAGATTGTTGCCACAATGCCACTCAACCAGCTGATCTATCCCACTCCTGTACGCCCCCTCGTCACCATCTGAAATTCTCCCAACAATGTTTGTGCCATTGGCAAATTGATAGATGCCTGTTTGAGCTGTGCCTGGCCACACAGTTGTGGGTCTAGAGACAGTAGAGCCTCCCCGCATCCTTGAAGAGCGTCTGAGTTGACTTTCAGCGAGGTGGAGATGTTATTTCCAACCTGCACGGGCTGTGGCCTCCCGGTGAGGAAATCGAGGGTGCAGTTGCAGGTAATGGCACAGAGGACCAGAGTTTGGAGCTTGTTGATTAGAACTGAGGGGAGGATTGTGTTGAACGCAGAGATGTAATTAGTAAACAGCAGCCTGACGTAGGTATTGCCGTTGTTCCTGGCAATCCATGGCCGAGCAGAGAGCCAGTGAGGTTGCATCAGCTGTAGACCTGTTGTGGCGATAGGCAAATTACGGAGGGTCCAGGTCCTTGCTTAGGCAGGAGTTGATTCTGACCATGACCAACCTCTCAAAGCCCCTTGTAGCAGTAGATACGTATCCCACCGTGTGACACGTCTTTGAGGCAGACCTTGGGCACTGGTATGCTTGAAGCAAGAAGGAACCTCCGACGGCAGCAGTGAGAGATCGAGCATGTCCCTGAACACTCCAGCCGGTCGGCTGGCAAGGGTTTTCAGAGCCCATCAGGGCCTGGTGCCTTGAAAGAGTTCACCCTCCTGAAAGATGTCCTCATATCGGCCTCCGAGACAGGGTCACCAGATGCCGCAGGGATACGCATGGCTGTAGCGTTATTCTCCCTTCCAAAGCGAGCATAAAAGGCCTTGAGCTCGTCTGGGAGCGAAACATCGCAGCCACTCACGATGTTAGGTTTCGTTTTGCAGGAAATAATGGCCTGCAACCCTGCGAGAGCTGATGTACATCCGATTCCATCTGTAACCTCAATTGGAATTGTTTCTTCACTCTTAAAATAGCCCTCCGCCCAGTGACGGGACGGTGTGGAAAGAGCCTCACCCTGTGCCTGACCCTTGAATTCCAAGTAGTTCAACTTATCATCCAAGTACGTTTATGTTACCAATATACTTGAAATTCATTTTCTTGCAGGCATTTACAAAAAAATAAAAGAAATACAATAGATGGTTAAAGAGACTTTACATAAACAAAGACTGACAAACAACCAATGTACAAAAGATGTCACCCTTCGGCCTACTACTCTCCAGGGGCAACATTTCCAGCCAATCAAATCTTTCCTTATTACACAGTCCCAGCAGCATCCTTTGTGAAACTTCTCTGCGCCCTTTCTAATTCAAACACGTTCTCCCTTTGAACTGCGCACAATATTCCGGGTGTGATCAAACCAACGGCCCTCTCCAGCTGCAGTATGTAACTGTGTGGGATGCATCCTGCTTTCCCACGAGGGAAAGATCGGAGAGGGGCAAATTCCCACCACCACCCCACACGTTCCCACATCGAATTCAATCCCCCAGCAATTCCTGGTGCAGGATGTGGGGGGCCGGTGAGCCTCTGGCGCGAGATACCCATCCCTCTTTTGACAGCCTCTTGACTGCGGAAGCCTAGCGCCAAGCGGGAGGGGCAGTCTTGGGGAATCCCCATGCCTCACCGCATTCCCTGAGAAAATCCTGCTCGGCAGAGACTACGAGCAGACAGCTGGAATTTGCTTCCCGCTTTCTTTTTCATTTATTGAAAGACCCAGCAAGGTAGCAGGCCCTCTCCGGCCTGTACCACACACCCGTGACCAATTGGCCTACTAACCCACGGAGTTGGAGGAAACCCACGTGGTCATGGGGAGAACGTACAAACTCCTTGCAGGCGATGGCGGGAATTGAACCCGGATTACTGGCGCCATCACGGTGTTACACTAATCGCTCTGCTATTGTGTCACCGTTAATATCTTGAGTGAGAATCCTCAGTAAATCACAGGGGCTCCAGGAACCCGCAGCCAAGTACGATGCGAGTGATAAACAAGAGAGAATCTGCAGGTGCTGGAAATCTGAGCAACACACACACACACACACACACACACACACACACACACACACAAGACGCCGGAGGAACTCAGCAGGCCAGGCAGCATCCACGGAAAAAAAGTTCAGTCGACATTTCGGGCCGAGATCCTTCGGCAGGACTGGTGTAAGTGACGCATCCCAGCTGAGTGGGTTGTGATTTGAGTTGGAGGGGAGGGGTTGGATTGACTGGGGGTGGGTGGGAATCACAAGATTGACCACCCCCCCCGCCCAACATGAATATGACGTGGGCAATCATGGTCTCGTGACCATGATTGCTCTTGGGAAATTTTTTGACAGAAACGGCTTCTTCCGGGCAGTGTCTTCGCAAGATGGGTTACACTCCCCCCGTCCCCCAGCCGTTATCAATACTCTTCAGAGATTGTCCACCTGGCGTCAGTGGTTGCGTAACCAGGACTTGTGCCCGTACGTCCATCCACCACGTGACCCTGATCAGGGGAATTCTAAGCAGGTGCTACACCTTACCCAAGGGTGACCTGCGGGCAAGTGGAGGGAAGGAGTCCCTTACATCTCCTTTGGTAGAGACGTATCTCCACCCGCTACCCAGTAGGACTTGGCGCCTAAAGATGATGGTGATGATGAATTTTGGGCATTGTTAACTGCCTCTTAACCCGTGCTGGATGGATTGTGGTTTGAAATGTTGTATATATGTATTCTTTAAGAGTTTTGTCAACTAGTTATGTAGTAAGTAACCTACACGTGGGGTACATAGGGAGCTGTTGATACGCCATGGGATTTGGGTAATGCTGGTTGGTTTGAGGGCTACTTTGCAACGTCGAGATCCCAATCTACGTTGAAAGAAGCTTCCTTTCATTCCTTCCAGCGCACTGGGCCGCTGATGTTGCGATCACAAGCACATTTGCTTCAGTTTTGCTAAGGTGCTGGACATACACGTGATGAAGATAAATGTCTACCGAGCACCCATGGGTGCAAGGGGAGGAAGATCAAGGGCGTGAGTTTAACTGCAAATGGACCAAATGACCTCCTGATACATTTTTGATGAGTCTGGTCACTGTTTTTTGTGTGGGTTGGGGTAGTTTTTTTTTTCACGCCTGGGTGAGTTGGGGACCTCCTATCCTTATTCCCCGTTATTTCCTCACAACAGAAAAGGCCCTTCAGCCCATCGAGTCCATGCCAGCTCTCAGGGTAATCCCGTCCTCCGCTCCCCTCCCTGCAACCTATTCTCCCCACTCCATCTGATCCGCCCACCAGCCCTTGACATCAGGGGCAACGTATCGATTAGCCCACTGGCACGCGCGTGTTGGCGAGGCGGGAGAAGACCGGGGTATTGGTTGGGGGAGGAGGTTAACCCACGTGGCCACAGGAAGAATGTGCAAACTCTACTGGGAGGTCAGAATTGAACCAGTGGCTCTAATCGGCTGTGCCACCGAGCCGAATCACATCCAGCAGTAAATGGTAACAGCCGGGTAAATCCCTGTGTGAATTGGTGGTAGCCACTGTTGGCAGAGATTGAAAATCTACATCCTTACTCTTCATTTTCCCCAGTACCTCATGGATGAAACTCAAAATTAGAACCGTTTGGCTAATGGTTTCGATTGATCCAACCTAATTTCCCCCATCCTCATTGGAATGCTCCCCATCTCCTGCCAACCATGTAAAAACACAAGAGAATCTGCAGGTCAGCACGCTCCTGATGAAGGGTCTCGGCCTGAGACCTCAACTCTTTACTCTCTTCCACAGATGCTGCCTGGCCTGCTGAATTCCTCCAGCGTTTTCTGAGTTGCTTTGCATTTCCAACATCAGCAGCTTTTCACATGTCTGCAGATGCTGGAAATCTTGAGCAAGACCCGCAAAACGCTGGAGGAACTCAGTAGGCCAGGCAGCATCTATCTACTTGGGCTCTGAGCTTTCAGTGGAGTGTGTAGGCTGTCGATGAGCTCCTGTCTCCGTCGTCCATAGTTGGAGTTCATCAATGTTTCTGCAATCCATTGTATCCACTGTACAGGCCTATACAGCTTCACCAGGCCTTACCT